>NW_007258442.1:35696-72219 GCF_000164805.1 Carlito syrichta | reverse complement strand
ATTAAAAAGGACTTGCGCTACAAATTCAGTGGGGAGACTTAAATATAAAATAGCATGTAGGACAACTCAAGGACAAACATGAAGGCCTGTTAAAAACTTTAAAGGCAGCAGAAAATATTGAGCAAAACAACTTTTGCTAAGGATTTCTTCTGGCTTCTTAAACTAAGGATGCTGTTTTGCAGAAGCCCTGATTCCCTGGTGTCCACGCTCTGTCCAACTATGCTTACACTCTCCTCATTTGGTATACACCCATGACCTGTGACAAATGTTTGACTATTGTTCCTTATAAGCTAAGTTGGCTGGAACATGCACAAAAAGAAGGTAGCTAAGTAGGAACCTGCCACCTTTCTGATTCCTCTAACTTCCAGGGACTCTGATGTCTCTGACCCCAGGCAGTGCAAGGGCTGCCTGCCCAGTACATGCTGCAAACTCTTTAAAATTTACAACCTGACTCATACTGCCTTGGTGTCTCACATAATGATTGGCCAAAGATTTTTATTTGTGAAGTAAAAACAGTATTCGTGGATTTGCAGACTATTCTAGTAATGAGTCTGGAAACCTCAGCCCTTCTCTGACAGCTTAAGATCATGATACCTTACCACACTGCTCATTGTGATGCATGGACATGATCTGCTGAACAACCTTGCCCTGAGACAGGGCTGGGTAAGAGGAGCAAAAACACTGATTTTATATTTTAAAATTTCAGTTGGATCAGCACTGAGATTAAGGCAATATTCTATATTCAAACATACTTAAACACCTATTACCACATTGAAAATTGGTAAAATTTTTATTTTAACGTACTCAAAACTGTAAGCTGCAAGAATGAAATCAGAGAGAGATACCTACTTTGCTCTCAATAGGTCTTGATCTTTAAGGGCTGAACCTTGAAGGTAGATGACTCTTTGGGACCACATTGGAATCTGGAGTATCCTTCGAACTTGCACATCCATTTCAGTAGGACACAAAATCACCACATAATAATCCTATTCAAAACAAAATAAGCAATGGAATAGAAACAATAGCACTTTATGTTATACTACAGAGGTAAAATACCTTAAAATTTGAAATATGATAACTTTGAAAGTTACTCTTGCTAATTAACAACAGTTCACATTCAAAACCTTGACATATATTAAATAAAATTACACTATAATGAGCACAACTGAGACAAAAATCTCGTAAGTCAATAAATTCATCTTGACTCATTTCAAACTTACTAGTACCATAAAAAGGAAGGTAATCAGTGGTACAGTTGGTAGTAAACATCCAACCTGTGAAGTTTTTGGTTATAACTACAGACTAATTCTAAAATGTACACTGAATACCAGGCAGAAGCCTTAAGTATCAATTCATACTTCAAGACATACCAAGCACTGTCTTGATCTCTGAGATTATTCACCTTCTTGACATAAATGTATTAAGGAAATGCAAGACTTTCAAATAGTTTTTTGTTCTTGAGTCTAGACTAAGTGCACTAAGCAGAAAAGGAGATCTCCTACATCTACACTCACCCACTACCATGGCAAGAGAAGAAGTATTCAAATATTTCATCTCAATAGACAGATGAAGAGATATCTCTGAATTTATATTTCCAATTCAGTTCTTGTCCAGTTATTGGTCATTTATTGTTATTATAAATAGGATCTATTTACACATTAGGAAACAAAAGAAAAAATGAAACTCCCAAACTTCCACATTTCTATTAGCAATACTTGCTAGAAGCATGCAGTATTCAAAGTGAGCAGATGATATTGGAATGGTTTATATTTTGTTATGCTTTATCTTGAAATCCACTGTTTCATAAAAATGTCATTTATGCTGTACCCAGAGGAGAAAAAGTAATTAATTCCATAATTTTTTTCTTTTTAGCATTAACATAATTCCATCTATCCTTTATTGTAGATAAAGAAGGAAACTTAAAATACTGTGTATTCCTCCAGCATTTTTTTCTATGTTCTTGGTTATATTTGTAGTTCTTCATTTACTCTTTCTAAACGTGGGTGTATAAATAAAAATCCTCCACAAAGCAGGTTGCACCATCAGTTAATTGACTTTTACAATATGTTAGTTGGTATGATTCAGTACTGTGCATAATATAATCCAAACGTACCTGTAGTCTTGGATGAGCATAGAATTCATTTAAAAAATCCATAAGTAAATCGATCTTCAGTGAGCTGACACACAGAACAACATGCTTTTCAGTTTGAGCTCTATGTCGACTATAGTTTCCACCTGACTTTTGTCTCTCCATCCACAAATACGCCAGCTGTTCAAACTGCAACGTATTTTCCACATGTGAATTAAAAACACTTAATATGAAAACAAGTAAATAAACCCAATATATTTATTGTTTCTCAGGAACATTCAATTCCTTAGATGGAACTTACTGAGATTTGAATTATCAGTGTTCCTTTCAATGACAAACTTTTCATATGATTTCTGCAGAGGCTGTAAATGTATCCTAGAGATTTTAGGTCTCTAAGGAAACACATTAATATGATTTTGCTATTATAGCATAACAGGCTACTAAGAGGTTTGTGTTTCTGCTTTATATCCAGTGAAGTATGACATGTCATGTGCTTAGTGAAAAAGAAAAGCCTCATCGGCATTTCTCCACATTCTCTGCTACATTCTGCCCACATCTAATGCAATGGGAGATACCCTGACCACAATACACAAGGCTACATTCTAGCTGTACAGTAACCAATAACTGAGGAAAACGAAGATGTAAGGAAAGGATGTCAGGAAAAAAACACATCCTTGATCGGACAGGTGTGTGTGAAAAGGCCATTACTGTACCTACACAGGGAATATTTAGATACTCATACATTGTGGCTAAAATTATGTAATGGAACACGTAGGTTTGCTTTGTATTCACCACATCCTGTTTCTGACCTGCCCACATGTGGGCACCCATGGTTTATCACAGGAAAAGGGTTAAAGACGGCATCTGCTTATCTTTAGTTTCATTTTATATCTCTGTCCTTTTGCAATCTCCCTCTTTACTACTCAAAATGCCCATGTAATATTTTACATACTATGTTCAGATTTTGCTTTAGTTGACCAAGATAAGCAATCAATTTTTATCCATTGCACTGTATGAATTTTTGGATTATTTAAAAAAACTGAAGGAAATTAATGTTTTAAGACTTTATTTCTTGATTTATCATTCTATAACTAAAACTATATTTCCTAAAATTAATATAGTTAAATACCATATATTTAAAAGAAAACATATTGAAGGATTGAAATGGTATGTATGCTATCAGTGACTGGAGGGGAAAAAAACAAAACAAAAACACCCTGTGTCTCTAATAAAATGTAAAAAAAAAGGATTTGTGAAATAATTTACATAAATGATCAAATGGAATAAAACTATGTCTTAATATATTGCTGCTAAATAAGTAAACCACCCCGCATTTTTTATTAACTGTGGAAGATGCAATTGTATATAACTTGCACATTTTTACACAGCTTAAGATAGTTATGTTTACCTGTATAGGCAGAACCACAAGAGCAACACAGATCATAGCAACAACAAAAAGCTTGGAGGACCATGTTTCAGGAGTGACATCCCCAAAGCCCACAGTAGAAAATGTCACAATGCAAAAATAAAGTGAGTCAAAGAGATTCAGCTTCTTTCCAATTCGTTCCAGATGTTGGATTCCACAAATGCTAAAGAAACAAATATGCATTTAAATTAAATCTTTCAAACTGGACACATTATTTCTCATCATTATTCTTTTGAAAGCCAAAGCATATTCCATAAAGCCATTTAATAGCTGTGATCTTATATTTTGCAAGATTATTTTCTCAGAAAAATATAATTTTTCAGTTTTTTTCTTCATCAACTAGGCATAGTCTTATTTTGATGAATAGCTTGCCAAAAATGGTAGTCAAAATATCACATTACTATCTGACTAACATGAAAAATCAACAGACTGAATTTTATGGGTGTATAAAAACACACTGAATGCACATCAAAGAAACATGGGACCAGAAATTATTAAATCTAATCCCTATCAAAATGTTAAATCTTTTTTTAAAAATTTAAGTTGAAGAGAGACAGTAAAAGACATGAGGAGATAATAATTATCAAGTGCTATGGTTTGAATGTCTGTCCCATCCAAAACTCATGTTGAAATGTAACTGCCATTGTACCAAATTAAGAGGTGGGCTCTTTTAGAAAGTGTTTAGGTCACGAGGTCTCCACCATCAAACACTGACTAATGCCATTATTGCACACTCTCATGTACATTTTCTCTACCTTTTCCTTTCTACCATGTGACTGACAACTTCTGCCACGTTTTGACAGCACCTTAATCTTGGACTTCCCAGCCCCCAGAAAGCCAATAAATTCATTATAAATTACTCAGTTTCTGGTATTTTGCTATAGCAGCACAAAATGAACTAAGATACCATGATTTTCAATCATGGATCAATCATCTGTAGAAAGCTATTGATGGTAAGGAAGAAAGGGAGCAGTATGGAATTTGTTAGAAGATGCTCTCAAACTGGAATTGTTAAAAGAACGTAAGAAATAGTATGCTATTAGTTTTAAGAAAATATGTTATGCATTGTTGGAGGAAGAAACAAAATTTGAAACAATCAATCAGTGTACAATTGCTATGGTTTGAATGTGTCTCCTCGAAAATACATGTTGAACTTTATACTCAGAATGCAACATTAATAGGTGGGTCTTTAAGAGTTGATTAAATCTAGAGTTCTCATGAATGAGATCAGCAACCTTATTAAAATGCTGGAGAACTAGTTCGGACCCATTTTGCCCAAATGCCTTATGTCACGTGAGGACACAGCAACAAGGTGCCATCTTGAAAGCAGAGAGAAGGCCCTCACCAAACACTGAATCAGGGGCACCTTGATCTTGAACTTTCCATTCTCTGCAACTGTGGGAAATACATGTTTATTGTTTATAAATTACCCCTTTTCAGGTATTTTGTTACAGCAGCACAAATGGACTAATACAAAAATTGGTACTGAGAAGTGGAATGTTGTTATTTTAAAAAAATACCTTAGAAGTGTGGAAGAGTCTTTATAACTGGGTAATGGGTAAAGGCTGGAAAATTTTTGTGGTGCATGCCAGAAAAATTCTAGATATTTTTTTTTCTTCAGTTGGAGTCTCACTCAGTCGCCCAGACTGGAGGGCAGTGGCCGCTCCCGGGCACTTCAGCCTCGACCTGCTGGGCTCCGGTCATCCTTCTGCCTCAGCCTTCTGAGTAGCCGGAATTACAAGCACGCGCTACCATGCCCGGCTGATTTTTTTGATTTATTGTAGAGATGGGGGTCTTACCAAGTTGCCCAGGCAGGTCTCGAACCCGCGGGCTCAGGCAATCCACTCACCTAGGCGTCCCAAAGCACGGGATTACAGGCTAAGCCACCGAGCCCGGCCTAGATTTTTTTTTAAAGGAGCATTAATGGCAACTCTAGTGAAAGCTTAGAAGAAGAAGAGAGCAGTAGAGAGAAACTGAATCTCCTCAGAGATTATTTAAGTAGTTATGACCAGAATATGAACAGTAAAGGTCATTCTGATGATTTCTGAGACAGCAATGAGAATTTTTAATTGGAAACTGAAAGCCATGATTGTCACAAAGTAATAAATCATGGCAAATTTTGTCTGTGTCCTAGTTCTTTGTGGAAGGCAGTATTTAAGGCTAGCGAACTGAAATATTTAGCAGAAGAAATCTCTAAGCAAAGAGTTCAGGGTGCTGCCTGGTGTCTCTTGATTGTTTATAGAAAAATGACAGAGGAAAAAAAATGGATTAAAGATGAAATTTATCATCAAAAGGGTAACAGAACTTAAAGATTTGGAAAATTCTCAGCCTGGTCAGATTGTGAAGAAAACAAATTGTGTTCCAGAAAAACAGCAAGGGTTTGGCCAAGCAATCATTTGATAAGGAGATTATTATGGATGAAAAGAAGCCAGATGCTACTCATCAAGACAATGGAAGAATGGCACTGAAGGCATTTCTGAGTTCTTCTAGGATGCCACCCTCATCTTAGGCCCAGAGTGCCAGGGCCTTGAAATCAGAACAGTTAGGGACTCAAGACTATGTTTCCTGAATTCTGGGCACAGTACTCCGTCACTGTAAGTGCTGCAGAAGCAATTCCAAGTGTGACTCAGGATAAGGCTCAGAGGACACAGGTGATAAACTTTGGCAGCATCCATATGGCACTGATTCTGCAGGTGTGCAGAGTGTACAAGTTTTGAAGAAATGGCTACCTCCACCTAGATTTCAAAGGATGTCTTGGAGAATATTGGAGTCTAGGAAGAGAACTGCCATAAGGGTAGGGTCCCATATAAAGTTCTCTAGGGACTACAGCAATGGCTAGGGCCCACCAGAGCCATGGGGTTCGGGTCATTGTGGATAGTCCTAACTAGGGCTATTCTTGTAGTGCCACTGGGGCAGGGCAACACATAAGATCTCATACCTACAGAGGCACCAGGATGCAATGCCAGTCTGGGAGAGCTGGAGGCACCAGATTCTGACCCATTAAGAGCTGCTATATGGCTGTTCCTAGCAAAACCATTAGAAAGGGGCTTTGAAGGACCTTGGGGGCCAACATCTTCCAAGAGTGTCCAGAAGTCAGAACATGGAATCAAATAAGGTCATTCTGAAACCCCAGGATTTAATGTTGCTTTTCTCATTGTGTTTTGAACTTGAGATCGATTAACCATTTATTCTTGTCTATTTCTCCTGTTTTGAATGAGACTGTCTATTCTATACTTGTCTCATTGTATTTTCGAAGCACATGACATGTTTGATTTCACAAGCTCACAGATGGGGGAGAATATACCTCAGAATAATTGCACCTTGAATCTCACTCATCTCTGTTTTAAATGATATTTAGTTGAGACTAGACTTAGACAGTAAACTTGATACTGGAGCAAGTCAAGACATTTAGGGCTATTGGAATTAAATGAATGTATTTTGTATGTGACAAGAACATAAATTTTGGAGGGCCGGGGCAGAATGCTATCCTTTGAATATCTATATCTCCCCCAAAATTCATGTTGAAATTTAAATCCACAATGGAGCATTATTAAGAAGTGGGCCTCATGCATGGGATTAGCATCTTTATAAAAGGGTTGCAGAGAAGTAGGTAGGCCCCTTTTGCTCTTCTGCCAAGTGGGAACACAGCAACAAGGCACAGAAGCAGAGAGAAGACCTCTTATCAGAACCAAATCTCCAACACCTTGATCTTGAACTTCCCAGACTTTAGAAAAGTGAAAAATAAATTTCCATTGTTTATAAATTACCCAGTCTCAGGTATTTTATTATAGCAGCACATCCAGACTAATATAATAACACAATACTGCTCAAAAAATAAATTAATTAATTAAAAAGAAACCAAGTACTGATAAATGTTAAAATATGGATAAACTGCAAACATATGCTTAGTGGAGAAAAGCTAGATATAAAAGACCACATATTGTATAATTATGTTTATATAAAATATCCAGAGAAGAGACAGAAAGCAGATTAGTGATTGCCTGGGACTGATGGTGTGAATATGGTGATGGAAATGTTCTAAAACTGGACCATGATGATGGCTGTACAACTTTAAAAATACATGAAAAAATGATTGCATTTACACTTAAAACGAATGGATTTTATGATATGTAAATTATACTTCTATAAAGCTGTCCTCAAAAACTCAGTGTATATTCAGGACAGTCACTACAACGTTTGTCCACAATAAGCACACAGCTCAATTATGACAACCATGAATAAAGTAATATTCAGTATTTAAATTCCAGAAATTCCTTCTGCAGCTTTTTAAGGCAATTTTATTTGTCTAAATTACATATTGTACATATTCAATTGTATTTACTCATTTATTGGTATAATCAAAATATAAACTTACAAATAGTTAAGTAGATGGGTACGTACACAGGTATATGAATCAAGGAACAGAAGAGAAAAAGGGAGGCACATGTCATCATTTTACTTCTGCTTAAAACTGATGTTTTAAAACAGTTTTTAAAAAACTGTTTGCTTTTTTTTTCTCCTCCAGGTCTCCAAAATGGTCCAGAAAAATTGTCTTTCTTTTATGCTTAAAAATTTTGTGCAAGCTGCCAGCTCATAAGTACATCCAAACCAGTGAGTTGATTCATCAGTTTTTTTGTTCAGTTGCCCCTATGCAATATTGCCAAACTAATCATGAGAATATTCAGATGTAGCCTAATATAAACCAAAAGGAGAATGCATGATAATGGATATTTTTGTGGCGTTAGATTTTTAAATTTTATTTCAAATAACAAATATTTGAGAAGGTAAAAAATTACGCATAATTTTTATTCTTCATTAGAAACTAGAATGAGAATGAAGATAATTTACATATTTTAATGATTCACATGTTAAGAGCTTACTACATTTTGCTTGCGTATATACTCAAAGTCAGTCTCTGAAAATAGTTAAAAAATACACTTCCAAATTCAGGTATATAATTTCTAACCCTATACTACCAGAAAAGTCTCTTACTGTGCTCCTGGTCTTATCTCTCATATTAACATAGCATACTCCTAAGGGTCATATTCATATTCTTTAAACACAGCTTAGATATGTCAGGTACAAAAACACAGCTTAGATATCTCAGGTACAAAAAAGTCACTGTATTTTCATTCTCTCTAACGCCCATCAGGATGTGAATTCTATATATCCATCTCCTTGAATTTTAGCTTGACTATATTTGCTTTGATCAATAAAATGGTGGAAGTAACATCATATGGTTGTAGATCCTGAGACTTAAGAGAACTTATAGCTCTTTCTCTCCCTTTCTTGAAACTCTAAGATACCCATACTGCAAAGAACATGGTACAGTCTACTGGGAAATGAGAGGACATGTGGAAGAGGACCAAGATGGCCCACTAAAAGCCAGCATCAACTGCCAAACATGATGAGAGTGAGGCCATCTTACATCTTCCAGTTCCTTTCAGGCTATCAGATTACTGAAGTCAAATGAATAATCAAAGGTGAGACCAGCAAAAAACTGCCTTAGTTATCAACCACAGAACTGTGAGAAATAACAAATTGTGCTGCTTTAAATCACTAAGTTTGGGTGTGCTTTATAATTCAGCAATAGATACTCAGTATATATAGAATTATAGACTCTAGCATCTAGGTCTAGTTTTTCATTTTGAAATTTTTTCTCATTTTCTCCCTTTCACTTACTATTTGGACTGACTGCTTACTTAAAATATATAACCCTCGCTGCCTATGTTTCTACTTTTGTCCAATCTATTCCTTTCAACTGAAAGCCCTCTCTCCCTAATACCTCTCACAATCCCTCTTTTATGAAACCCTAGCTCAAATATGACCTCCCTCATAAAGCCCTTCTTGAATCTCACATTAGAGTGCTCTCTCTGAATTTCTACAGCATGCATACTTTCATGCTTTAATTACTTAACTTTTTCCCAAAAAATTGCATTTAGTATTTAATAGTTATCATCCCTACTCAACTTTATCTATCCTGATATTACTTATACATTATTCATATTTGAATTTCCTATAGCACTTAACACCAAGTATATAGTAGGCATCCAGTAACTATTAAATACATGATCAACTGGTTAAAGCAATCTCAAGTAATATATTCTAAACAAACTTCAAAAAAGATTTCATGTACATGTTTCCATTTTTTATAATTGCATAATAAACTTCCCAAAACTTAGAGACTTAAAACAATAACAATTTATTTTTTCGCAAGATTTTCTGAGTTGGGTGGGAAGCTTCTCTGGTTTCCTTGGGCTCGCTCATGTGGTTGTATCCAGCTAGAGATCTGACTAAGATAAAGGGCACAAAATGTCTTTACTCTTGTGCTCAGTGATTAGTGTTCATAGTGGGCTGTGGGGCCTTGGTTCTTTTCTGTTTGACCTCTCATCTTCCAGTAGGCTCAACTGGCTTCCTTGATGGAAACTGCCAATCTTCTAAAGACCTAGATTTTATTTGCTCCATTCTATTTGTCAAAGCAAGTCACAAGGTGAGCTAGATTGAAAGAATATGGAAATAAACTCCATCTCTTCATGAGAGAAAATAGATACATAATATAGTGTCCATGTTTTTAATATACCAAACCATATAAATGACAATAACTATAATAACCTATCAAAATCTTAATATATTTTGCTGGATAAACCACATTGCAGTCAAAAGTACCAATTTCCTTGATACAGTTATAGTTAAATTCATACATATAATCATTAATACTACCTTTCTAGATTCCTTGTATAAAATTCCATTTACTTGAACTGGAATTATTATGCAAACCTACCACATATGTATCAATACTGCCCATAAGCTTAAGGAATCATATATATTAAAATGTTTGCTAAATCAATATGAAGATGAAAATGTTCATATCAGCTGTTACTTGTTTGCTATTATTACTATTTTTGTTATTACTATTTTGAGTCGGAATCTCATTATCAACCAGGCTGTAGTACAGTGGCACGTTCATGGCCACCGCAGCTTTGATGCGCTGGACTCAGGCAATCCTTCCATCTCAGCCTTCCACGTAGCTGGAACCACAGGTATGAGCTACTCTGACCAGCTAATTTTTTTTATTTATTGTAGAGACAAGGTCTTGCCAAGTTGCTCGGGCTGGTCTCAAACACCTGGGCTCAGGCAATTCTCTCACTTTAGCCTCCCAAAGTGCTAGAATTACAGGCATAAGCCACCATGCTGAGCACATGTTTGTGATTATTATATGAAAACAAAAATCAACTTTTTAAAGGTGAATATGTTAAATTACTTTTAGAGATTTTCTCTGATTTTGAATGAACTCACCAATTTATTTAACTTAGGGTTACATTAAATAGATCATTGATTATGTTCATAAATAACAATAACATTTAATTTTTAAAGTATCTTCTAAGTCAATAAGGACTTTTAAAAATAAGTAACTGTATGTAGCTGCTCTCTCCAAGAGAAAAATAAGGCAGCAAATACTTAAATATCCAGCCCAAGAATAGAGGGAGCCTTTTAAACTAAGATCAGATTTTCTTCTCTCTTTGTTCATAACTCTCATTGTGCTTTTATCACACTAAGTAATATTCAAAAGCTTCTGGCTCTTCTCTTATCTCATCCTCTAAGACCATTCCCTTACTTACCACCCTCCAGCTGCACTGACTTTGGCGTTATTCCTTAACAGATCAAGTAGGCACTCAACTCCTTTTTCAAATTCTTCTCTTGGCTCTCTAATAGACACCTCAAAGTTCACATGTCTAAACTGAATTATAAACTTCTTCTCTAAACCTGTTCCTCCCAAACGCTTCACCATCAGATGATAGTAAATCTGGTTTTCCTGATGCTCAGGCCAAAATCCTGGATTCTTCCTCTTTTTTTCTCTCAAAACTCACATCCAAACTCTCAGCAAACACTAATTTCTAGTTTCAAAATATAACCAGGATCCATAATCGCTACTCACATTTTCACGATTACCATAATGATTCATGCCACCATCATCTCTTCCTTGCACTGCAATAGGTACTCCCATCCATCCTCTGAGGGTCTGTTGTCAATATATCAGTAAGATTTACCCATGAAAACATGAATCAGGTCATGCTATTCCTCTATGCAAAACCCTGATATGACTCCTTATTTCACTGAAGCTAAAACTAATTGTCTTTCATTTGCCAACAGCACACCTCCCAATCTGAGCCCTCACTATGTCTTCAGGCTCATTTTCTACTTTTCCAGCTGTGGTTAACCCTATTCAAGCAACACTGGCACTATTGCTTTCTGACAAACATGCCAGGCATGCTCCTGACTCAACACCCTGACAAGGAATGTTCTCTTTGGCTGGAATCCTATTGAGTTAGAATGTGTCGTGGCTAACTCCTCACATCTTTCAAGTTGACACCACCTTATCAAGGAGATCTATCTTGATCATTATATATCATCTTAATCATTTTTCCTGACTAATTAAAAAATAGTTATTTATATTGTTTGGTGTCCATTTTCTGTACTTCTGGGAATGGAGGTCCATTATGGCCAAGAGTCATGTACATTTTTTTAACTTTATTTTATTATAAAAATGTGGGGTACAAGTCAGGATTAGGTTCAGAAGTCATCTATGTGCGGTTGAAGTTTGGGCCTCCAACTTTACCAACACTGCCAAAGTACCTAAAAGAGTGTTAAGCACATAATAATGTTCATAAATATTTATTAAATCAACGAATGAGGGCCTGAACATAAAATAGATAGACTTCTATTGCCCATATTTAAATCATCAAACCATTTAGCTTGTTTAGATATAAACAAAAAATAATTCAAAAGAAAAGTACTAGCAGGCAAAAACTGTTATCTGACTACTGCCTTCACCGTGAAATCTATACAATAAGTGGCAAAACAAAATATCTCCTGTCAATGAAATTGGACCTCTAGCTTACAAAATACACATAACTCTGCACAAAATGGTCTTACTTTTAAATACGTAAAAGTAAACCACTGTAAAACCTATCGAAGAAAATACAGGGAGAAAGGTTCTTGACATTGGTCTTGGTAATGATTTCTTGAATTTGACACCAAACACACAGATGACAAAACCAAAAACAGACATGTGGGATTATATTGAACTAAAAAGCTTGTACATAGTAATTAAATAGTCAACAGAGTGAAACGGCATCTACAAGGAATTTTTTCTCCAAGGAGAAAATATATGCAAACATCTATATAATAAGAGATTAATGTCTATGCATATAAGAATCTCCCACAACACAATAGCAAAAAATAATTATAATAGTACAAAACCGTATGATTACACTTATATAAGGTATATAAATTAGTCAAACTCATGGAAGCAGAGAATAGAATGTTAGTTGCCAGGGGCTGAGAGAGGAGGAAACTGTGAATTGTCTCTTAATGGATATAAAGTTTCATTTATGCAAGATGACTTAGTTCTAAAGATCCGCTATACAAAATAGTACTTACTGTTAACAATAAAGTATTGTGCACTTTAAAATTGTTAAGAAGAGATGGGCTCGGTGGCTCAGCCTGTAATCCCACACCTTGGGAGGCTGAAGTGAGTGGATTGCCTGAGCCCGCGGGTTCGAGACCTGCCTGGGCAACTTGGCGAGACCACATCTCTATAATAAATCAAAAAAAAAAAAATCAGCTGGGCGTGGCAGCGCGCGCCTGTAGTTCCGGCTACTCGGAAGGCCGAGGCGGAAGGATCGACGGAGCCCAGCAGGTAGAGGCTGCGGTGACTGGAAGTGGCCGCTGCACTCCGGTCTGGGCAACAGAGTGAGACTCCAACTCAATAAATAAATAAATAAATAAATAAATATTAAAAAAATAAATTATTAAGAGGACGGTTCCCATGTATTCTTATCACAAAAAACTAAGAAAAGAATATAAGAAAATTTAGAGGTCATGAATATGTATAATGCCTGAAATGTGAAGTATACATTTCCAGTGTATGCATAGTCAAACTCATAAAAATGTATACTTAACTGTATACTTAGTTTATACAATCAAACCCAAAATAAATAAATAAGTACCTCTGTTAAAGAGAGCCGTTGCAATATTCTATTTATAATCTATCAACTATTCATTCATATCCTTTGAAATATTCAAGTATTATGAACAAGCAAAAGAGGCTTTACTCTTCCTAATAACTAGTACTTACAGCTCCAGCATTTGTTGCAGTTAGCAATACTTAAGTTATATAATAAATGAAAACTCAGGAAATTTGAAATGCATTTGACTTACTTATTGAAAGTGATTCTGATTGTGTAATACACAAGTAAATTATATCACTAAAAACCTGTCTTTTGACAAAATAAGTTTTGAGTATTAAAATATAAGATATGTTTATTTGGTCTCATACTAAACTTTCTATGTCATTAGAATTTTGTAAATGTCTGAATGAGTGAATTAATTTTGCAACAATAATGTTTTACTAATCAAATGCTTGACCTATAATCCTTATAGATATAGATATCGTATTTCATTCACAGATGTCTTTGGTGCCAATGTTAAATAAAAACTGCCTGTTCTCTCTCATCATAATTAATGAATTTCAACAAAATATTATTGAATATTGTAGTGAATATTGTATACTCTAAGTTCAGTCAATCAAGTTAGTCCATTCTACAATATTCAAACAAGTGTCTAGCTTATGTTTTATGGAATAAATTATGCTCAATATTAGAGAGAGATTTACCTGAAATAGGTGTACAACCTGGATTCCATTGTCAATTTCACATTAACTTTTACAATCACTTCTCTTTTTGCTCTCTTTTGTTTACACAAAAAATCACCTTCTTTGAAAAGTTGAACTAGCCTGAAGGGAATTTTGCAGAAATTTGAACTAGCTTATCAAATTCTAAACGTAGAATATTTATACTATTTAAGTAAACTGTCTTCTAGTTTCATAAAAATCTTTAGAATTTGATTTTTAAAGTATTTTTTTAAAAAATTTCTTGTTTTAAAATTTTTATTTTACAAAAAGAAATACAAACACATGAATATGTTTGATTAAAAACAGAGGACAAGCCGGGCTCAGTGGCTCAGCCTGTAATGCCACGCCTTTGGGAGGCTGAAGTGAGTGGATTGCCTGTGCCCACGGGTTCAAGACCCACCTGGGCAGCGAGACCTCATCTCTACAATAAAAAAAAAAAAAAAATTCAGCCGGGCGTGGTAGCGCGCGCCTGTCATTCCGGCTACTGGGAAGGCTGAGGCGGAAGGCTCGCCGGAGCCCAGCAGGCGAGGTCGCGGTGGCCGGGAGCGGCCACTGCACTCCAGTTTGGGCGATGGAGTGAGACTCCAACTCATCTGCTGATGTACTACATATTAATTTTATTACAAGCAACGCTGCTAGGAATGTTTTGAAGACAAGAAATTTAAAGACTTATTTTATTGCTCTGTGATAATTTTTTAAATAAAATATATTTCTATATAAACTCTCTCTTCAAAAAGTGATTCTGCTAGTTGTAGGAAGGAAGGAAAGAAAGTGTGTTTTCAGGGTAGGTAGATGTACTGACAGTTGACTGATACTTTATTATTATTGCAGTTTTAGCATTGAAAACATACCTGATTTGCGTTATGCACAAACATTTATATCTCACTTATAAACTGTCCTAGAAACAAGATTCCTACAACATGCCATGTAAAAATTTGAAGATATACAGTGGTTACAATGCATTTTAATATAGATATCTTATTTCATTCACAGATGTCTTTGGCGCCAATGTTAAATAAAAACTGCCTGTTCTCTCTAATCATAATTAATGAATTTCAATAAAATATTATTTTGTGTCTGTATCCCGAAATAATTCTAGTGATAAGCAGATTTTCTGATAAATTAAACCCAAGAATGTGCTCAACTATAGCACATTCATCACCAAAATGTTCATTCTATCTTGTCCTTAAAAAGATAATCTTTTTAGTCCGTTAAATTATCTCCTAAATTGAAATTTGAAGAATAATTTAATAATTCAGTATTAAAAAGTAAATAATAAAAGTAGGTGAATTTTAATCAATACTTTACCTTTATATTTTCTTTCAGTCAAATTTAATATTGTTTTGTGACTGCACAACAATATATACATGTTATATATATTCTAAATCTAGCTTAGAATACTTGGTTTCAGTGGATATCTAATTGTAAAACACTTTTTATTAGCCTGTATTTCCTGCCAAAACATTTCAAATTAAATATTTCACTGTAATTTAAAATACAAACAATAAACCAATATTGCATTATGTTCTATTTATCTTTTTTGCTTAGTTAGTATATAAAATGTACTCAAATTCATTTGTAGTGATTGTCTTTGAATTGGAAAATTGCAAATGAGTCTATTTTTATAATTTCTATATTGCAAAAACTGTACATTTCAAATAATAGACTGTTGTATATAAAACTAATAAGTGCTATAAAATTTTACTTAAATGTCTCATAACATAAAAAAGGCAACCTAATATTGTAAAAATTTGTTTTATTTATTCATACAAATAATTGTATTGTTGCTTACTAATGCCAAATATTGTGCTGGATGCTACAGATATGGATATCAATAGGACAAAGCTCTTTCACAATAGTCTTCGTAAAAAAGAGTCTCTAAAACCTACAGTGAATAATTATAACCTCATTTTAACAGTATAATTAATAATACTATAAATTAATAATGAAACTTTTTTAACTTGCATAATGCTAATCTAGGTAAATGACAAACTTTATGCTCATCAATGGAAAAGTAAATGGAATGATATTAACTTATTCATTGGCTATTATGAGAATTAAATGTTCTATGAAAGGTCTGAATAATGTTCAAGGATTCAGTAGTAACTCTGTTATTTATTTCCAGCACCAGCATAAGAGAAACAAAACACAAAGTCAAATATAAAAACTGAATATGTACATAAAAGTGTTACAAAGTCTTTGTTTTTATCTGTTAAAAAATAAAATTTACTATTATAAATAGAGTCTGGGATTATAGAGAGAGTGGCCATGGAAAAGTAGGGCTTTGTTTTTCTTATGAATTCACTAACGAGATTATTAGCAGGAAAACACCAAGAGATTAATGAATAGCTGTAATCTTGTACCCTCCTTTTTTAATGCTGCACATCTTCAGGGCAACAGAAGTGAAAATACAGGCAATCATGAAAGTCTCCAAAAAAGAAGAGTTAAGCAATTTGCAGAGTACACTCATAATCTTTAACTGTTTACAGAGTTGACCTTTGGAGGGTTCACTGTCATCATTTACAGAAACTGGCAACTAATTCCTGGTAAAGCAGTAAAGGAAAAAAGATTAAGCACTATTTCTGGGGAGAATGTCAATATAAGGCTAGTGACTTGTTTTAAAGGATTACTTATCATTGAAATTAACTGATTGAAAAAATTTCATTTGTGATTATATAACAGATAGTATATTATCCTATTTGTATATATTTATATGGTTCACTGTGTTTACTGTACATACTTATATGGTTCAATATCATTATATGGTAATATTTTAAGATTTACCTTTTCAATTAGTAATATTTTGAAAAAATTCCAATCAAAAATTTTTATATTGCTTAACACATAGCTTAGACTTACTGTTAACATTTAGATGGGTACTTAATTTTATGTGACTTATGAATTTTATATATTGTGAACATTAGGTATACTTATTTTGTTAATTCTATGCAATTTGGGAAGCAGAGACAACCTGCCATTCACATATTTTTATTGTTTAGTATAATTGTGGTCAATAGTCACAATATTGAGTCGAAACTGGGCTTTCCAAACTAATCCGCATAGCCATTTCTGCCTTGCTGCAATTTAATTTTGTATGAATACCCACTTCTGTTAAATCTATCCTAAAGAACGCTATCACAGAATAAAAATCTTTTAGACTTTTATACCATGGCAGTCTGGCAGTTTTTCTCAAATTACGATAAATATGCATTTAAACAATGCACATTGGAGGACAAAATGCCAAATAATCAAACTGGTCTTTAAATACCTTCTCAGAATCAAATTCAAAATTTGATTACTACTAAAGTACAGCAGAAAACCAGAAAAATGACCTTGAAAATTTCAAAAACTCTGATAACTCCACAATCATCTGAAGAAAAGATAAAATATGTGACTAAACCCCCATGAAACAAATACAGTTCTTGAGAGGTGCAACATTTTGTTTGACTTTCTACCAATATTTCCAATATTTCAACTAAGATTTCCAATATTGTAACTAATATTTCCAATAGAATCTATAGGTAACATGGGATAAAGGAAATTAGAAATAATGACATAAAATGAAGAATATTAGGAAAAAATTTGCAGGTGGAGGGAGTGAAAATATTTCATTTTCAGACATGTTGAATGGAATATTCTAGTGAGGTATTTGATCCATTTCAACTTTGTATTTTATTAATATGTACCTGTGATAAGCCATTCTTACACTCCTCAGTTTATAGCCTACTTGAATTTGTTTACAGTTCTAATCTCTTTAGTTCCCAAAAAAGTAATATTCACTTGCTATTAAAAGACAGATAATAAAGATCTAAAAAGTTATTAATATAATCACATGCCTATCCACCTGTGAGGTAAATAATCTTTAATGTGTCCTTCTATTTGTTTTATATTTTGCTTTTAATTTTTAATTTGAATGACCTCTTGATTTTAGTTTGGCAAGTTAATACTACAGAATTTTTATATGTATCATTTTAAAGTGAGCCTAGTCTTCATTTTTGTATCTGAATGTATGAATATATTTCTTCAAAAGTCAATTTGGCAGTAGATATTAGGCAGAGTAAGGATTCTTTGGTCAAATATTTCTGTCAACTCTAGCTTAAACATAGTTTTTATCAAAGGATTTTCAACATTATTTTAATAAGTTAATGTTTGCTGTGAATTTCTGAGGGTGAGTTAATTTTTATGGGATTTACCAAACATATTTGCCAAAGTTTTTGGTTTTGACACAGTATCTCAAAAGGTTTGGGTTTTATGGATTAATCTATTAGAATGTGAGCTGACAATTTGTGCTTTCTCTTAGGATTTTAGAATCCCAGTTTAGCTTAATTATAAAATGGCCTGGATAATTTTTACCTATGTCTATGCCATTGACACATCACTGGATTAATTGTTCCTTAAAGGAATTTAAGAATGAAGCTGTAAAGTCCTAAAGGTTTTTTGTGTGTTTGTATTCTAATGAAGTCAAAAGACATAACTTAAAATGCAACATTTTATTTTATTTTTATTTTTTTTGAGTTGGAGTCTCACTCCGTCGCCCCTCCCGGCCACCGCAGCCTCGACCCGCCGGGCCCCGGCGATCCTTCCGCCTCAGCCTTCCGAGTAGCTGGAACTACAGGCACGCGTTACCACGCCCGGCTGATTTTTGATTTATTGTAGAGATGAGGTCTCGCTTGCCCAGGCGGGTCTCGAACCCGCGGGCTCAGGCAATCCACTCACCTCAGCCTCCCAAAGGCGCGGGATTACAGGCTGAGCCACTGAGCCCGGCTCAAAATGCAACATTTTAAAAGTGTTCCATCTCTTTCATTCCAATTTAACACTACTTAAAAATCGATAAGTATGCACTTTTTCGCATGACCTACCATTCCACAAAAATCAGTGCCTCACTCGTCATTCCTTGGTCTTTACTGACTTCCTACAAACCTGAACCTTGAGTACTTTTGACAAAGTACAGTCTATAAATACAGGTGCATGGCAGTCTTATCGAGAACTGGATAAGCATAGATGCTTCCTCATCCTGCTCACAAAGAAGCTGAAAGAAGACATTTTTTTTTCTTAAGTACTGCAATTATTTGAAACAGGGCTCACCAAATTGAGCAGGCCATATGGAAAGGAAGACTAAAAACTGTAACTTATTAAAAAAAATTTTTAAATTCCACCTTTTTGTTAGCTAGAATAGTGTTAAATCTCATTAAGAATAATTTTAGTTAAAGAAACTATTCAAACACCTATGCAAAAATCTTAACCTCATTAACTGAAAAAGATTACGCTTCACTTTGCAGTAAGTATCTGGAGTCATGATGCATATCATACCAGGCACTTAATTTCTAATTATCTTAGAAATAAAAAGATTAATATAAAAATTATTCATTTCTTAAGTCTTATTTTAACATAATATTTCTCCATTTAGAAAAACTTAATAACCTAATTGATATACCTTAAGATTTACTTTTTCTGTTTTTTTTTTGTTTTCATTCACCTAATGAAAGATGACTCACCAGGGAATAAGATATTAATAGAAATTATCTAAGGCTATTCTAACCTTAGTGGTAAGTGTTTTCTTACCCGGTTAAGCATTCCAATTAACAGATTCCACATTGCTCACTGCCAGTCCTATAGAATATATTTCTTTTAAAAAATTATGTGAAGTTGTAACTTATCACATTTTTCTTCTTTAATCATTCATGGTTTAAACAAAATGAAAGCATCTGCTAACAGTCTTTGTAAATTTTTCAGAGACTCAACCTGTGGGTCATTACTATCATATATGCAACTGAAAGTAAGGATTTTGTTGTTGTTGTTAATGGCGGGTAGACTAGAGATGTTAATCATATAGTATTTTGTTCTATTTGAGACCTTAAGTCATATGTTGTACTGAACATGTATTTATATTCATTCATAAATATTTATTCCTAATATCTACTGTGTCTTAGTATAAAATGCATTTCCCATTGTGAACTGTGAAAGTAGACAAATAAGAAGACAAAACAGTGGGATAAGAGACATGATTAAAATAGGTCAATCCAGTCCAGGCTCGTGGCTTAGCCTGTAATCCCAGCACTTTGGGAGGCCGAGGCGAGTGGACTGCCTGAGACCTCGGGTTCAAGCCCAGCCCGGGTTTGGCGAGACCGCATCTCTACAATAAATCAAAAATTAGCCGGGTATGGTAGCATGTGCCTGTAGTTTCGCCTACTTGGAAGGCTGTGGTGGAAAGATCACCAGAGCCCAAGCAGGCTGACACTGGGGTGACCATAAGCAAGCCTCAGAACTCCAGCTTGGGAGATAGAGTGAGACTCCAACTAAAAAAAAAAATTAGATCAATACTGATGAAAATAAGGAGAAAAAAACCATTATGGTTAAATTAAGTTACATGGTATAGTCAAAAAAACAAGGAAAATTATTATCCCTTTCTTCAAGAAACTCCTATTCTAGGAAACTCCAATATTAAGCACTAAACCCTTTTTGGGAAATATAGGGATCCTGCTGTACCCCCAAAGAAAAGCTGTTATAATTATTTTCATATTTTAAAAACAAAATAACATGGATAAGACAGTAAATAGAAGCAATGTGGTACTTAATTATCTTATCTTCCTGATAATAAATGAGAACATCTTAAAATTATTTACTACCTCTATCTTCCTGGAAAACTTTTTGAATTTTCCTCTTTTGAAACTATGCTGCATTGGTGCTTATCATTTTATTTTTGCTCTGTTGTAGATCATATGCATTTGAAAAAGTTTTGCGTTATCTATTCACCTATATATTGAGTGCAAAGATAATAGTATGTAAAAACCAGCATGATTGTTTCCTTGATGGGATTTAGAATTTAGTGGAAGTGATAGAAAATAATGACTAATATTTATACATTTTGATATAATATATAGTATATATTAATCATTATATTATACATTATATATAATATGATAATACATAGTGAATGATATACAAAGGAAAGCCAAGCAGATCTATGATTTCCAATCATAGCAAATTTGACCTAATTAGGAAAGTTGGGCTTCACTGAAATAGTGATGCTTAACATAAAAAAGGTGAGTCAGGCTATCAGATTTATTCTGTAAAGAAGAAAGCTAGAGCGTTTTAGAAGCAGGGAGGTTAGCATGGTGCAGGTTGTAAAAATAAAACAACAACAACAATTTAAAAAAATACAGGACTCCTGAACAGAGAAAAAACTTTAAAATTGGGAGATGAAAATGAAAAGAGAAGCCAGGCTCGGTGGCTCAGCCTGTAATCCCGCGCCTTTGGGAGGCTGAGGTGAGTGGATTGACTGAGCCCGTGGGTTTGAGACCCGCCCAGGTAACTTGGTGAGACCTTATCTCTACAATAAATCAAAAAATTAGCCGGGTGTGGTAATGTGTGCCTGTAATTCCAGCTACCTGGAAGACTGAGGCAGAAGGATCACTGGAGCCCAGCAGGTCCAGGCTGCAGTGGCTGGGAGCGGCCACTGCACTCCAGTCTGGGCAACAGAGTGAGACTCCAACTCAAAAAAAAAAAAAAAAGAAAATGAAAAGAGAAGATAGATACTACTGATCGCTCGGGACATTTAGAACAAATTTAGAAGTTTTCCCAAGACATACGGAATATTTTAAACAAGCATTAAGTATGTGGTAACACAATCATATTTGTATTTCACAAATGTCATTTTGGTTGCCATGAGATGATTGGTTTGGAATAGAGCCAGAGGGGATATAGATAAACCATTATCCAACTGTGGCTATTCAGTTATTGTGATAATTTAGATATACAAGGTGATGAGTAAGAGGGACAAAGTAGACAGATTTGCCGGGTGTATAGGAGGTAAATCTATGGGATTTTTAAAATTATGTATTGTATAACAAAACAGGAAATGTTAAGAAAGGTTTCTAGATATCCGGATTGCTCAAAAAATAGGCAGTAATTACTACTTCAGAGATGTGAACAGTTTTGGAAAGAAATAGAAATTTTGGAGGAAATATTTAGTTTGAGAGATCTAACAGGAAATGTCACAGAAACAGCTTAATATAAAATTAAAGTATAATATGTAATTAAAGCTGGGCTCAGTGGCTCAGCCAGTAATCCCAGTGCTTTGGGAGGCTGAGGTGAGTGGATTGCCTGAGCCCACAGGTTCGAGACCTGCCTGGGTAAATTGGTGAGACCTCATCTCTACAATAAAATAAAAAAAAAATTAGCTGGGTGTGGTAGCACACGCCTGTATTTCCAGCTACTTGGAAGGCTGAGGTGGAAGGATCTCCGGAGCCCAGCAGGTCGAGGCTGTGGTAACCAGGAGCATGCCACTGCACTCCAGTCTGGGTGACAGAGTGAGACTCCAACTCAAAAAACAAAAAACAAAAAACAAAAACACGTAATTAAAGCCATAAAAACTGACCTAAGACAATTTCTTTGGGGAACCTATTTTGTAACTTCCAATGCAAAGGGGAAACGTTGAGGTTTCAGCTTAACTCTTCCTGCTCTCTACAAACTTGTTGGCAGACATTATAAAATGAGAGCAAATCTTGGAAAAAACTCTGCCACATAATATCTAAGAGGTTTGCAATATTGACAAATATATTGAAAAAAAGGTCCATACCACAGACAGTGTAAAAATGTTCCAAAGGCAGGTTTAGTCAAACAACTTGTGAAATCAAGTGACAGAATTTTCTGTTAAATGGAAACAAGTTTGAAAAGGTCACTAAGCATAAGGAACCACTCACTTCCCTAATGGGTTAGTTAAGCCGCTGTGCTCACCATGTTCTTATAATCCAGTTGCACAGGGGCAAAAGGAACCAAACAATACTTTGTTGCCAACCATATGCTGTGAAAAATATTTCTAATTTCCCTTATGTTAATTTGAAAGAATTTCGGCACAGATTTATTGATGCTTGAAACTGGCAATAGCTCAGAAATGATTCCTGACTAGATCCCTTCATATACTTACTAGCCATCCCTAGATTTTAATTAGTACGGACACATATATCACGCTATCATGCTGGTCTGTTTGTAGAATTACAACAATATAACTAAAATATATGATATATTCCCAGAATAAAAATTTTATGAGAGGGCCTAGGCCTTGTAAAGGGGCCTTATGAAATGGCCCAGGACTGATTCCCTGAATGTACTAGATCATTTAATGATGGTTTATAGAAGAGGATGAGCTTACAAAGGACACAGATTGTGTATATGTATACCTATAAAGTGTATGTGTGAGTATATAGATGTGTCAGTATATAGAGTATGTAGACCAAATGTTCACATGCATGCTCATAATCTACGTGCACATGTAAATATTTCAAAAACAAACAAAACAGCGCAATACCTGCTCTTCTGCTTTCTTTTTTATTTGTACTTCCTCTTCTTAACTGCTAGTTTGCATTTAAATATATATATACATATTTCTATTCAGTATATATATATATATATATATATATATATATATATATATTACATACTGAATAGAAAAAGTTCAAAATGATGACTAGTTCAAAACAAATTCTACAGGTTGCAAAGAAATTATAATGAACTTTTTCATTACAAACTTAACTGTGAGCCGGGCTCGGTGGCTTAGCCTGTAATCCTGCGCCTTTGGGAGGCTGAGGTGAGTGGATTGCCTGAGCCCGCGGGTTCGAGACCCGCCTGGGCAGCGAGACCTCATATCTACAATAAATCAAAAAGTCAGCCGGGCGTGGTAGCGCGCGCCTGTAATTCCGGCTCTGGGAAGGCTGAGGCAGAAGGATCGCCGGAGCCCAGCAGGTCGAGGCTGCGGTGGCCGGGAGCGGCCACTGCACTCCAGTCTGGGCGACAGAGTGAGACTCCAACTCAAAAAAAAAAAAGAAATAAATAAAATAAAAATAAAAAGTAAAAATAAAAACTCAACTGTGAATTGCATTACTATAGTGCAATATGACTACACAATAGTGCAAATATGAGGCGATGAGGCCAATAAAGAAAGCAGAAAAAAATTATAAATTACTTTATATATAACATCAAGAAATTTGCATTATTCTGAAAACTTTAAAGGTACAAATTAAGAATTTTAAGTAAGAGAATGAAATCATTTGGGTAGATTTTGAGCTCATTAATAAAAGTCTACAGATGCCTTGAGTGGTTATTACTGCCCCAAATCAACAATTATACTTATACTAGACTACTATCATCTTAGGCTGAAAACCACTTTTTAGACTCTGTTCATGCAAATCATCCAAATTATTTTACAACTTTGACCAGAGGAAATAATGTAGAAAAGTTACAAAATTCATTCTGAAGTATTTTCTAGTTGTAAGCCTTTGCTTCTCTATAATTTACTGGTCGTTTTCTTAAGTTTATCTATCTATCTATCTATCTATCTATCTATCTATCTATCTATCTATCTATCTATTTAGTTTGAGTTGGAGTCTCACTCTGTCACCCAGACTGGAGGGCAGTGGCTGCTCCCGGCCACCACAGCCTTGACCTGCTGGGCTCCGGCGATCCTCCCACCTCAGCCTTCCGAGTAGCCGGAATTACAGGCACGCACTACCACACCCAGCTAATTTTTTGATTTATTGTAGAGATGAGGTCTCGCCAAGTTGCCCAGGCGCGTCTTGAACCCGTGGGCTCAGTCAATCCACTCACCTCAGTCTCCCAAAGTGTGGGATTACAGGTTGAGCCACCGAGCCTGGCTTCTTAAGTTTATTTTAACTTATCTCACTCAGTTATTAATAGTAAAGTGTACAGCCAAGAAATAATACAAAAAGATACAGAAAATGTCAAAGATAGCTTATACATCATTAGTTCTCATTATACGTTTAAAGATACGTTCACATTTAGAGTGGATAAAAAGAAAATAATATATCTAAACACTCAGTTCTCTTCAGAAAAGTTTTGATTTATGGATGCATTTCTTTTTTACTATCAAGAGTTAGTAAGGTGAACACTTATTTGAAGGTCCTGGCATATGTGAAATATGAAATCAAATCAAATAAATAGCAGCTAATTTATGTTAATATATACTGATTTAATGTGCTCCCACAGGAGTATATTGCTACTTACTGGCACATTAAAAAAACAAAATAGTCTCTAGTCAACATTCTGGAAATTAAATGAGACAAAAAATAAGGCTCTATTTTTTCTGTCAAAAATGGTCCAAATTTAATCATTAAAAATAAAAGAGAAGGTAAAGTTTAACATGTTACTTTGCCTTGTAAGCTATGAGAATTACTCTCATAGTAAAACTGACTTATTTGAATGTAATCACATATTTGGGTTCAGTTTTTAAAGTGTAATGTTAGTGTCATATTGATCAACAAAGAAACTCTGTCATGATAGCACTTTCACTTTCATAATATTTAATCTCTGTTTAAAAGAAAATGAAAACTGTTTTCCTTTTTAAGAGATGATTAACGAACTTATATCTATTTCACAGAATATTATATCTCAGATAATTCTGTAATATACAAACATAACCATATGGGAGTAACAGCACTCTTGAGAAGGAGCTGATCAGTTCATTTTGAGCATTCAGCTAACCTTTCCATCAATAGTATATTTAATTGCTTGTAAGCTAATGTCAAATACATCCATATCTATGAAGAACAGTCTCCTAGGTAAATAATTCTTTTCACTGGCAAGTACAACTGTTTTCCTGATCAATGACATTTGTTCAAAGAGCAGTTTCAGAAGGTCAATGACATTCTAAACTAAAGCAATTTACTGGAAAACATGATTTGTGTTAGCATTTACCTAATGAACATTGTTCCTATAGCTTTAATTTTTAGAACATTTATGGGATTTACTATATAAGATTATTTAAACTCAAAGAGATTACATTAAGCACTAATATTGCAATTAAGATGCTACCATTCAATAAAAACTTTTATTCAGTAATTTTTCCATGACAAAGAAAATTAACTAGGCAAAAATATAGCATTTCTTAAATCTAATAGACAGAATAAAGAAAATATTTGCTTTACTTTTTCTCATCATGAGACTTATTCAGCTAAAACAAATCCATTTAACAAACATTATTCTAATTGTATTGATCCTCATTCCTAGCAATTATCAATGTCATCAAATGGCACAGATTTGATGACACTATGTGAAAAGTCTGGGGCAAGCTAGAAAACCACAGCTCACTGGTTGAGAACTACTCTAGTCCAACATTTTTCCATAGAAGTATCATCTTAGGACACAAAGGGTCAAAATCTGACCAAGGTTCACTCTACTCAGAAGAGGTAGTAATAGAGATATTTTTAAAAATATCAATTCCTCCCCAACTTTGTAAAATTCAAAAAATGTAAGTCTGAGAGATTTTTGAAATTGAACATGTCTTCATTTAAGAGAGAAGTCAGTTGGGAAGAAAGCCAGTTACCTAGGAGTACTTTGTTTATTCAGGCATTGTGTGTTAATCCATTCTTTGTAATGTATTTTAAATACTTGTGGCTTGGATTAAAACATGGTTAGCATAGGGGAAAACAATAGCTAGCAAGTTGTTTTTTGTTGATCATCACTTTGGAAGTAGTTGAACTTAAAATCACTGCTTTCCTTTTCCTTTTTTTTTTTTTTTCTATCTTTAATCAAATATGTTGCCCCAAACATACAATATAAACTCTGGAGTTTCACCTCCAGAATATGTTATATAAGTTAAAGAAAAAAAATGTCTGACATATGAAAGGACAAACCAAGAGTGGGAAGCCATTTTTCATCTTGTTCTTAAACCCTGACACAATGATGAGAAAGTAGAAACTATGCTTTTGGAGAAATGCACACTTTTAAGTAAAATTAACTTCGCCGATTTTGTCCTTTTAGGAACAGACTTGCTGGTGCCAGGTATCTCATAGTGTCAATCAAGCTTGCCTAGAGTAAAGGGAATTTACAAGGCCTAAGATATCATACATTGGTCAAAAATTTTAAAAGTCATGAAACTTGTAATTACAAAAGTTATGATCCCCCAGAGGGGGAGTGGGTGGGGACTTAATCTTCCAGTAGAAGGGACTCTATCTACAGGGAAGTCAAGGATCCCCCCCAAAGCTACCTACTGGGATTGCCTAGGAGATAAGGAGGAAGTGCACACTCCATTAGCTTCAAGGAATGTTATTCGAGAAGATACAGGAGAATTAGAATCCTTGTCATGCCCTTCTCTAGGGGCTATGATAATGTGGGTGAACATTAATGAGTCTCTGTGTCACAGGATCTCCAAGACATCCACAGGTGGTCCATAAGGAGGAAGTCACGGGCAGTCACGTGCAGTCACGAGCAACATCTCCAAGAAAAGGATTTACGCCAAGACTTGTGGGCTACGAGGCCACACTCACCTAGAGTGTAGGCCCACTCCCTGTCTGTAGAGGGTGAACTTTTCTTAAATAAATCTCTTCTTCTCTCGCCTCTGTGTGTTGCAATTCTTTGCAATCTACTTGGATCTCTGGGTTGTCAGCGCGTACCTCCGGGTTGCCAGCCCTGGCAGTGCTGTGCACCTCGCCTCCCTCTCCATCAATCCACCCTCACCCTGTCCGTCTGTACCCTAACAATATAGGCAAAGGACTGAAAATAACGAGAGCTAGTGTATTACATAGTAGCTGGTGGTGGATGGTGGTAGATGGTGTTGCAGCATTTTTAAGACCTTTAATGGAGTTGTCAAAAAATACTTTTTCAAGTATTTGACATATGAACTAAGACTTCAAGGATGTCAAAAGCTAAATGAAGAGCATACAAGGCAGAGTACATACTTAGTTCAAAACCCACAAGTCAGGAATCATCATAAGATCATCAAGGAACAAAAAGAAAGTGGTAGTGTGGAAGCCTACTGCTGAAAAGTACAGTATAAGTTGTGGTCAGAGAGGAAAGGATTGTAAGAGAGCCAGGATGTTAGCAGACACCAGATCATCCAAGCAAGAAATATAAGTTGCTAGAGAGGTAGTGACACTGCAATTAAAGAGGTGGACAGAGAGATTTTGGAGGTAAAATCAATAAAGCTTATTGATGAACTATTAATAAATGCTCAGTGTGAAGAAGGCATAGGAGTCCAATCCTCCAAGTATTTTCACTTTTAAGGGGCAGGGTAAATAATGAAATAATTGGACAGAGAAAATAGATTTTTTTTTAAGTGTCTGAATAGAAAAAAGAATCAAGAATGTTGTTTTCTATATGCAAGCTGTACATGGGACAAAGGTCTAATATCCAGAATCTACAAGAAACTCATATGAGTTGAGAGGAAAAACAAATAACTCCATAAAAGTAGGCAAGGACATGAATAAACACTTCTCAAAGGAGGACATACAAGCAGCCAATAAACACATGAAAAATGCTCAGTCTCACTAGTCATCAAAGAAATGCAAATTAAAATGACAATGAGATACCACCTAACTCAGGTAAGGATGGCTATCATAAGTATAAAAAAGATAATGTAGTGGCCGAAAGTTCAATCCGAGAGACCACCAAGAGCCAATTCCGATGAAAGTTCAAGAGGGTCTTTATTTGCGAGCTCAAGCCTGGACCTCTGTCGACAACCAACACAGCGGAGTACATTCCTTAAGCAGATGCCTTGTATGCTTTTACACGAAGGGAGGAGGAGTTTGAGGGGGCTTTCCAGTTGTGTTACCATTTAATTGGGTAGTAATCTCTGGTGGTCAGCTTAATCATGGAAGATTGGCTAGCCTGACTCGGGCTGACCTTGGTCCACTAGCTAGGGAAGTTGCAGAGACATCTGGAAACTTAGGTGATTACCCCCTGGCACCTGATTGGATGTTGCTAAGGAGAAAGTGAGATAAGGGAGGCGGTTGAAGCTTGTAACCGGAGCTTTGCAGTTTTTCCCATAACTGAAACTTTAAACAGTTACAGGTTATGCTTTAAGACAGAAAACTAAAAATGGCTGTGCTATTGTCCACAAGCCAATTACATATTTATTGGGTTATAGCATGCTCTTAACCTAAGTCTATGGTATACTCTACTACTGTCCTCTCAATACCTGCACATGTATGTTTACCGCAGCGTTGTTCACAATAGCAAGAACCTGGAAACAACCATGCTGCCCATCAAAAGAGGAGTAGATTTAAAAAATGTGATACACATACATGATGGAATACTACGTAGCCATAAAAAAGAACAAAATCATGAATTTCGCAGCAACCTGGATGGAACTAGAGTCTATAATACTGAGTGACCTCTCACAGAAACAAAGATCCGAGTATCACATGCTTTCACTCATATAATGGACCTTGAACATCCAATGTAATACTATAAGAAAATGTAGTGGGAAACTATGGGGGGGAGGGAGATGGGATTAACGGCAGCAAATATCTGTCTGGGGACGGTGAAACACCTCTTATCAACAAGGGTGCCTGAATGAAACGTATTTGTATACTAACCCTTAACTGTACCCCACAATATCATAATAAAAAATAAATAAATAAGTCAAAAAACAGCTGGGCTCAGTGGCTCAGCCTGTAATCCCAGTGCTTTGGGAGGCTGAGGTGAGTGGATTGCCTGAGCCCACAGGTTCGAGACCCGCCTGGGCAACTTGGAGAGACCTCATCTCTACAATAAATCAAAAATCAGCCGGGCATAGTAGCACGTGCCTGTAGTTCCGGCTACTTGGAAGGCTGAGGCAGAAGGATCGCGGGAGCCCAGCAGGTCAAGTCTACGGTGGCTGGGAGTGGCCACTGCACTCTAGTCTGGGTGACAGAGTGAGACTCCAACTCAAAAAAAAAAAAAAAGTCAAAAAACAACAGATGCTGGCATGGCTGCAGAGAAAAGAAGACACTCCTACACTGTTGATGGGAATATAAGCTAGTTCAACCTCTATGGAAAGCAGTGTGGCAATTCCTCAGAGAAGTAAAAACTGAGCTTCCATACTATCCAGCAACCCCCCTCCCGGAAATCTACTCAGAGGAACATAAGACACTTGCACATGTATGTTCATTGAAGCACTATTCACAATACCAAAAGATGCCCACAGAAAGTGGACAGGAAAAGAAAGATGTGGTACATATACACAATGGAATATTATGCAGCCATAAAGTTGCCTTCACAGCAACTTGAATGCAGCTGGAGACCATCATATTAAGCGAGGTATCATAGAAACAAAGAACTGAATACCACATGTTGTCTCTCATAAGTGATCCCTGAACACTAGTCACATTAGCACAAGGGTGAGATCAGCAGACATTGGACACTGTTAGAGAAGGGAGGAAGAGATGTAACTGCAGCTTGGATGCAGCTGGAGACCATCATACTAAGTGAGGTACCATAGAAACAAAGAACCGAATACTGCATGTTGTCACTCATAAGCGGTTCGTGAAAACTAGTCACACTAGCACAAGGGTGAGACTGGCAGACACTGAACACTGGTAGAGAAGGGAGGGAGAGAAGTAGGAGGGAGGCCCAGAGCAACACCTGGATACTTGGTCCACTATCAGAGGAGGAGAGGGCCAGTTGGAAGCCCAAATTTTACCTGCATGCAATCCACTTATGTAGTAAATCCCCATTTGTACACCACAACTCCAAAATTAAGAGGCAAAAATAAAAGAATGCCGTTTTGGACTGCTGAAGCTATCAACTTACAGATGGCCTTGGAAGCCATTAGCATCTATAAATACCCAGGCAAATAGAGATAGCAGATCATTGGGAGCAGCGAGAGCCTTGATGACTCTCTCTTTAACTTGTATCAAAGGTCTGGAAAGAGAATGATGTCGGAAAAATTTAAGTGAAAGTGTATATTATTCTTCGACTCCTCTAAGTTTTCTAATTTATGTCCTGAGACAAAGTTGAACCTTTCAAAACGCTATAATTTTTATCACAACTCATTATCCCCCGAAAGAAGAATTGCTTTCAAACTACTCTTAAGGCTTTATATACATGGAAAAGAAGACAGGGAAAGGTCAGAGAAACTCAGACACATTCCTGGTGGTCCACTTACTTGAAAAATCACTTAACTCTTTCCTCTGATGTTATCTGTCTACTCTGTAGACTAGAGATAATAATATATACCTCATAGTGCCATAAGGCTATTACATTAATTAAATGAGATAATGCTCTGTTTCCACAATAGGTTAGAAATACTTCATAGTGTCGTAGGACTATTACAAGCATTAAATGAGATAATGCAAGTGCACTCAAAGCCAAAAGGCAGGAAGCTAATGCTTTATGACCATTAAAACTTTTTTTTAATAAAAAATGACACACTGTGCTTCTACATTGTATTATTGCACATAACTGTTCTACATCATTTTGCCTACATAATTAAATATCTGAGTTCTGCAGGTGGGAAAACACTAACTCCATTGAGGAATGTACGTGTTTTTTTTTCTTTGTGATAATATGAGATAAGTAAAATTACATATTTCCTTCCACTTCAGCTGCCTGGAAGCTTTGTATAAGGTTTATACTTAATCCCTACTAGGTTGATTTGCCTTTCTTCAGATTCTGTTATAATAAACCAATTTCATGCCTATTTTTAAAAAGGCCTGAAATTTTCTATCGAAATTTATATAATATTTTTCTCTCTTCATTTGACAGATGAGTAGATTAAGGATCAGGGAGGTTATCATTTAACACAGTAAGAAAGAGACACAACCAAGATATCTTCAAATCCAATAATAATTATATATAAGCATGTCCCCATGAGAAATAAAACCTAAGAGGAACAACCATTTTGCTAGACCAGAAATACCCTCCCCCAATTATGGCAATAAAAAGCACTACTTTATATTTCAGTAGCACTTTATAACTTACAAAATGGTTTTAGAGAAATTATCTCAATCTTTGTAGTTATTCAGCACTGGGCCATGTTTGGATTTATAATCATAAAATGGGAAAAAATTTAAAGAAAGGCAAACAAACCAACAAACAAATCCTGGGGAGAAAAATTAAAACACTCGGGGGCTATTTGGCTTGGAAAAAAGAAGACAGAATGCTCTCAATTGTGAATATTAAAGATAATTATAAAGCAGAGGATTGAAAGTGGTTTTTCACCTTCACAGTAGGCACACTAGAGGAAACAAGCTCATATGAAATTCAAATGAGATATTTAGAACATCCTAAAATCAATTTGCTAGCAAACCAGAAACCTAAAAATAAATACCCAAAATGTACACATACAGGTATAACAAAAATTTATAATAAATATAATTTAATGGGCTAACAGGAACAATTAAAAGAGTATTAAGTGGTCAAATGAACCTGACTCATTCTATAATCAGTAATATTCCATGTAATATTTGCATAAGAAAATGTTGGTGAAAGTTAGTATAATCCTGGGATATTATCCTGAGTAGGAGATATCATCAGTTTAAGCAATATATATAGAAAAGGAGACAATGCTAAAGTGAGTCTCTTAACACACTCTGAGTCAAAATTCTTTAAAATACATTAGCAAAGGATATGGGCAAGAAAGAAATATTTCATAACATAATATGATGAAATAGCTTAGACAATGTATTGACAGAAAGTTATGAGAAGAAGGGCACTGAATCATAATTGTACATAAGGATTTTATACTCCATTGAAATGCAAAAGTTTCTAAGCAATTTCAGGGGTTAGGTTACAAAAGAGGAATTAAGAAGGGAAAGACAGGATGAAAAAAATGAAGAGGAATTTTAAAAGAGAAAAATAAAATGTATGGTGTTTTTAAGAGATGTATGAATTCAGCATAGATTTGGTTGCTGGTAGGAAGATGCTTTCATGATAATAAAAATGTACTATAAAAGCTCTGACGTTGATTATGGTTTAAAATAGACAACCATCTGGGTTGAATGGTATAGAAAGGGCTATGTTTGGAGAAGTGGAAAATAAAAAATATTCTAGAATCCATTTTAGTAATATGATTCTTTATAAAAATATCTTCAGCTACAATTATATTTTTATCAGGTTCTCATTGCATTTTCTCTCATTTCTTTTGCATTTAATGGTCAAGCTCTTTGGACACAGGTGAATGAAGATCATATCTCCTTATACATTGTGCCATGTATACTAACATAATGTCTCCTACTGTCCTGTTAAGGCTTTTGTTTTGGTTTGCTTGTACTCAGATTCCACTTTATCCTTGCCTAGGCGCTTTCTTCTAATCCTGTTATATTAATAATCATCCATATGCTGATGGTTACCAAATGTACATGCTTAATCCAACCCCTCTCCTGAACTCAAGGCTACTGTAACAAAATGACTAATTAACATCTCCCCTTGGATTTCTAAAAGGCATCTCAAACATAAACTCTGTATTTCCCTTTCCTTTTATGTTCCCATACAGATTTTCCCATCCTTGTATATGGCACCATCTTTCACACAGTTTTTCAGGTTTCAAACCTCAAAGTTATCCTTGAGTTTTTTTTTTCCTCTCACAAAATCCAGATTGCAATCAAAATTGTGTCACTCTTATCTTCAAAGCAGATTGTAATCCAATTGCTACCTACTTTCTTGCTGCAATTCTAGGTTAAGATTGTATTACCTCCTTCCTGGAGTCTCACCATAGTCAGTAATTCTCCTGCCATCCCTGTTTGTCCACAGCCTATTCTCCATATAACAGTCAGAGCATTTTTATTAAAACATCCATCTGAGTATGTTCCTCAAAGAAGTATGTGAAGTTTCTGTCCCAGAGCTTTGCATTGACTGCTCCCCCGCCTGTTACACTCTTTTTTACAGACATATGCATGTTTCACATACTTCACTTATTTCCTTATTCAAATTTCATTTCTTTAGAGAGGAGTTCCCTACCTAAAAAGTAGTCTATCTGCTTCTATCCTCATGTCAGATTTATTTTCATTTATTTTTTCATTAACTGATATTATATAATGTATCTATTTGCTTATTGTCATCATTCCTAAGCTAAAATGAGACAAGGATTTTGGCCATTTTAATTACTGCTCCAGTTCTAGCATCTACAAGAAGCTCAAAATTATGTTGAATTAATTAATAGATATTAGTATCATTAGTCCTCTCCCTTTTTGTTTGCATTTTCTTGCTATCTTTTTGCAACTTTCTTTACCATGTTGCACATCTAAATATACAACAGTTTACTTCATAGAAACAGCATTGATTATTTTTAAAAATTCTATCATACACTCTGTCTTTTCTTTTTATTTATTTTTATTTAAAATTATTGGGTACTATTCAAGGCCAGGTATACACATATTCACCATGTAGGTACCCTTATCAATGAGGTGTATTCCCCCCCCTTCCCCAGGCAGATATTGGCTACTATCAGTCCCACCTCCCACCTTCTCACCCCTGCCCCTGGCAGTTTCCTGCCACTTTCAATCCTTTTCTTGCAGTAATATGGTAGTTGTTCAAGGTCCACTTATGAGTGAGAACATGTGATATGCAGCTCTTTGCTTCTGTGAGAGATCACTCAGCATTATCAACTCTAATTCTATCCAGGTTACTGCAAAGATCATGATTTTCTTCTTCTTTATGGCTGTAGTATTCCATTGTGTATATGTACCACACTTTTTTTATCCAGTCCTCTTTTGACGGGCAGCATGGTTGGTTCCATGTTCTTGCTATTGTGAACAATGCTGTGATAGACATATGTGTGCAAGTATCTTTTTTATAGAATGACCTGAGTTCTTCCGGGTATATTCCCAGTAAGGGGATTGTGGGGTCATATGGAAGGTCGATTTTTAGAACTTTTAGGAATTCCCACACTGATTTCCACAGAGGCTGAACTAGTTTGCACTCCCACTAACAGTGTTAGAAGTGTTCCCTTTTCACCACATCCTCTCCAGCAGGTATCACACTCCCAGACTTTAAACTATATTATAAAGTGACAATAACCAAAACATCTTGGTATTGGTACAAGCACAGGCATATAAACCAATGGAATAGAATAGAGATTCCAGAAGCAAAACCTCAATTTCTCAACCAACTCATCTCCGACAAAGCCTCCAACACCCACTACTGGGGAGAGGAGAACCTATTCAGTAAATGGTGCTGGGAAAACTGGATGATCACATGCAGAAGATTGAAACAGAACCCCTACCTATCCCCATACACAAAAATTAACTCTAAATGGATAACAGATCTAAATGTAAAACCTCAAACTATAAGAACCTTAGAAAATGCAGGAGACACTCTTATGGAGGTTGGAACTGTCAACCAATTCCTGATCAAAATCCTAAGTGCCCAGGCCATAAGAGAGAAGATAGACAAGTGGGACCTCATTAAATTGATAAGCTTCTGCAAAGCCAAAGAAACCATCAAGAGAGCAGGGAGACAGCCCACAGACTGGGAAAAAAATATTTGCCAACTCCACGTTCTAACATCAAGGATCTACAAGGAACTCACACGTGCTGGAAAGAAAAAAACAAACAGCCCTATTACAAAGTGGGCTAAAGATATGAATAGACACTTCTCAAAAGAAGACATAAGAGCAGCCAACAGATATATGAAAAAATGTTCAGCCTCACTAGTCATCAAGGAGATGCAAATTAAAATTACACTGAGCTACCACCTAACTCCAGTCAGAATGGCCATCATCAATAACTCTGCCTTTTCAACAAAAAAATGTAGTCCCTTCATATTTGGGAGAATGGGGGTGTTGATATATTTGATTTTGCTGCTTTAATATTATTTATATTTATTACTATTTTTCTTCTACTTTAAAATTTTTTAATTTTTTATAGAAATGTGGGATACAAGTGAGGATTAACTATGTAAGTAAGCTGCATGCAGGTGAAATTTGGGTTTCTAACTGCCCCCCATTCCCTGGAGTAATGAACCAAGTACGCTTTGTGTTGTCATGTGCCTCCCACTTGTACTCCTTTGTTATGCATTTTTTTCTGTTAGTCTTGTGAGTTTGATCAAAGAGATACAGCTTCCTTTCCGTACTCTACATTATGACTCTTCCTAAATGAATTTTTGGATTGCTATTACACATTTCCTAGCTTCCCTTCTCCTCTCTCCTAGATTTGCTCAGATAATTGAGTTATTTTGTTCAAGATCGTTATTAGAATTGTCTACTAAGTATCCTCATATAGCACTTGTCTTACGCAATAAAATAACATCCACTTAAATTCAAGTTCACACAGACTTAAGAGTACAACTCCGCTTCTTCTTTACAAGAATGCCTTCACGTCCTTCAGCCACGTCTTCACTCTCTGCAAGACTTAAAAACGTTTTAAAAGACTTTAAAAAGCTTTGCTTCCTTCTAGTAACAACAGGATCCCCAGTTCCCACTACGTTACTATGTCATTGCTGTCAACCGTGAGATGAACACAAGAAACTGAGAACTAATGTCCCAGGTCTCCATGAGCGACGACGATCAACATCGTGTGTGTGTTTCACTTTCTTTCCTTTTCTTGTTTTTGTTTCCGAGTTGGAGTCCCACTCCGTCGCCGGGCCGAGGCCCCCGCAGCTGGAC
>NW_007258442.1:0-35460 GCF_000164805.1 Carlito syrichta | reverse complement strand
CTCAGGGCTTTGACTTCCGGCCGAGAGGGGGCCTCCACCGCGGGCGCAGGCAGCCCCTCGCCTCGGCCGCCCAACGCGGGGACCGCCGGCTGAGCCACCGGGCCCGGCTTGGGAGTCGCCTTCTGAAGAGAAAGTCGCACTACCGGAGTCACCAGGTCTAAAACGGCACTCGGTAACCCAGGCCGTTGTCCCTACCGCAAAGCTCGCTACGCCCGTCAATTTGACCAGCTCTCCTAGGCCTGCTCAGTCTCCGTTCCTGGTGCTGATTCCCCAGGCAGTCTGTGTTCAGCCGTCTTCGGCTTGCCTCAGTTCCACATCAGCTTTTTCGTGCTCGGCGATGCCTTGTAAGCTATGTCGAGAAAGAAAAACCTCCCAACTCCCTTCTCCCTTGACTGCAGGCTAGGTTCTGTCGCCATGGAGCACTCCTGGCAGACTGGAATACAGAAGGAGGTCTAACAGTCAGGGTTCTCCAGAGGGGATGTTCTCTTTCTAAATAAATGGACGCTTAAGCGTTGGTTCGGCCGAGCTCGGCGGCTCAGCCTGTAATCCTGGTGCTTTGGGAGGCCGAGGAGAGTGGATTGCCGGAGCGGTTCCAGACCAGCCCGGGCAACTTGGTGAGACCTCGTCTCTACAACAGATCGAAAATCAGCTGGGTGGGGGAGCGCACGCCTGTAGTGCCAGCGACTCGGAAGACTGAGGCAGAAGGATCCTGGAGCCCACGAGGTCGACCCTGGGGTGGCCATGAGTGTGCCACTGCACCCCAGCCTGGGCAACAGAGTAAAACGCTAACTCAGAAGAAAAAGAAAAAAAAAAGAATTGGCTCACTAGGCCATGGAGGCTGGTGGGTGTGGGAGACCCAGTGTTGAAGAAATCTGAAGGCAGCCTGCTGGAGAATCTGGGAGGGTGGCTCTTCTGGTTTTATTTAGGCCTTCAACTGATGAGATCCACCCGCATTATGGAGGGCAATCTGCTTTACTCCACTTATCACAATGTTAATCTCATCAAAAACCACCCTAAGAGAAATGCCTGGAATGTTTGACTCAACATTTGGGCACTCTGTAACCCAGTCAAGCGGACATAAAATTAACCATGAGAGAAAGCGAGAAGCCGGTTTTGCCTGTTTTCTGTTTGTTCTGTTATGTTTTTAATTCTCTTTTGGCCTTTTAGGCAACATTGGCAACAGCTGGTATGGGTGGACCTCTGGCTTCCACTCAGTATGTCAGAAGAAGGCATCCAAGAGGCTGCAGCCAACCAATGTCATTAGGTTCTGGCTCCAATCACAGGAGTGGATTTTTTTCATGGCCTCAACATTATGGCACTTGATGACTTTGACTCAGGTTGAGGCAGCAACATTGATGGGTGCCATTGGACTGCCAGAATCCTACAGAATTAGTGATTGTGCAGCTCCTGAATTCTTGCATGGCAGCAGCCATGATAATGTCAACTTCATCATTTTACTATCATTACTACCATTTAGAGGTAAGACCATCTCATATTATCATCTTTGTTCTTTGAGAACTTCCAGTGATATTGCAACCAATTCTTTTTGATATACCTAGAGTGACTTTTGTTTTCCTGGTCTAATACTAACTAAATACCTCTCAGATTGTTTGTTTTAATATTTTCACATTAAGTAATCTTTCTTTTCTCCATATCTTGGTCACCTAGCCACCAAAGTAATGTCTTAGATTGTGCCACCTCCAATGAAGGAATCATTCAAATGTTGCTCCTTAAAGTCTTCATTCACCACACAATTTGAAACTATATCTTTCTATCCTTCCGTATACATTCACTCTGCTTCATTTTTTCTAGCTTTTATCAGAACTCAACATAGAAAAAATACGTACTTGTTTCTCTGCCCATACCCAAATTTTGATATAAACTATCTGCAAACGATAACTTTGTCTCCTTTCTCATCGCTCTATCCTTAGCCCTTAAAGGGGTTCTAGAATATATTAGATTCTCAGTAACTGTTGATTAAATAAATATATTGTATAATTCACAGCGTATTTCATGTTTCCTCTTTATCTTTACACATTTTATCATTCTTCCCTGAGTATTTTCTCAGATGAAATGTGTACTCTTTCAATCCTTACATTTCCTGAAATAGCTTTCATATGCCTGAGAGGTGGATATACTCATAGAATTCTTGATATCAGGCCTTTTTTCTCAGATGTCTATACATGTTTTTCCAGCATCTTGGAATTTCCAATGTAGCAGATAAAATGGTAATTGAAAAACTGGATTTTTAAAGTTTTTGTTTGCTTTTATAAAAACTGACCGCAAACCTAGCTTTAAAATAACACAAGTTTATTTTATCACAGTTCTGGAGGTCAGAAGTCCAGATAACCTCAGTTGGTTCTCTGCTCTGAATTTCCCAAGACAGAAATCAAGATGTTGACCAGCCAAGGCTCATAACTAGAGACTTCGGAAGAGAATCTGCTTCTAACCTTTGTGGGCAGTTCAGTTCCTTGTGACTGTTGGACTAAGGCCCTATTTCCTTCCTGGATCTTGACCAGCAGTCAATTTCAGCTTCTAGTGAACTCCTACATTCTCTGGTTTGTGGTATCCTTCAGCTTCAAAGCTGGAAATGGGTTGCTGTGTCTGCCTCTTTCTTCAAATCTCTCAGAATTTCCCTCAGCCTCATCTCTCCTTATGGTGTATCTATTTGATTCCAGCCCCAAGATTTCTTCTTTTAAGGGCTCATTAGCTTTAGACTGGGCTCACCTGGATAATCCAGAATAATCTCTTTAATATTTGCAGGTTTAATTACATCTTCAAAGTCTCTTTTGCTATCTAAGGTAACACAGTCACAGTTTATAAGATATGTACAATTTTGAAGGTCAATATGCCTAACTTCTGTCAATCTGCCTACCCTTTATCAACAACTTACATGCAAATAAGTAAATAACCTGTTTTTTTTTTTTTTTTACTGGAAGCTTAAACAAGTTTCTCTTTTTCCTTGGAGGTAAGTAATTTTAGCAGAATATGCTTCAATGTATTTTTTTTTCTTATATTTTAATCTAAGGACTCATGTCTTTCTTCAACTAAGCATACCTTTTCTCCTGTTGGTTTAATTATTATCTTTCTTTCCCTTACTAACGAGTGGGTATTCCAGATATATCTTCCAAATTTTTTCCCTGATGTGTCCTATTTCCTTGAGCAAGTTGATTTTATTACAGACCTATCTAGATTATTTTTGTTTCCCTTTCTTTGATTGCCGACCCACTTAGATGAATTATTTTATTTTATCTCTTCATTGACAAACATAAGACTTCTCTGTGACAGTCTTGAGAAAAGCAGAAAGATCGTTTACAACAGTACACTGGCTTTGAGACCCTAGTTGAGGCATCAGGAAGAAATCTCTCTGACCCAGCTCTTCTCCAATTCCATAGTCTCAGTAGGTAGAGAGGCCTCAGTCAAGATTTTCTTTCTTCTTTTTTTAATTTTAAAAATGTGGAGTACAATTCAGGGTCAGGCATACAAATGGTCATTATGCAGGTACCCATGTTAATTATGTGTTTCCCTCCCCCCCTCACCATTCCCCCAGCAGTTTCCCACTACTGCCAATGTTTCCCTGACAGTTTCCCACTACTGCCAATCCCCTTCTTATAGTATTATGATAATTGTTCAAGGTCCAAGATTTTCAGTTAGTCCTTAACTCTTTGGAGGCCAGGCAAATTGGCCAAATTCACTCTAGCAAATGTCCACTTTCCATGGATGTCCAAGTTTAAAAAATTTCCTGGCCCTGATTCATTCAATCCTCACTCAAGTGCCTTTATTCTAGTTTCAGGCCTCCCACACTCCCCAAATAGCAAAAAACGTCTCAATAGCTTTCTTCTTGGTATTTTTTTGTTCTTCCTGAGGAGGCATGAACAGGTAAAAGCTGGTATTGGAAGTGGAGGAAGAAAATAATATGTTAAGCAGACTTTCTCTTGGGGGCTTTCTTGACTTTGCATGTCTTAGTTTTTTTGTACTGCACTTTACTTAGGGCATTCGCATTTCTTGGGTTAAGTCTGTTTAAAGACCCATTTTATCATTATCTTGGTTTATTTGTTCATTTTATCCTTTGTGCCACCATTGTATTTTACTTCCACATATGTCTTCCTCCTTTGATCATCAAAATGTACCTTCTTGACTAATTCCAGATTATCTTCCCATTTTTAGCCATCAAACTGACCTTAACAACTCCCAAGTCATAACTTGAAGTTCTTACTTTATCCCTCCTTATCTTCCCTGGTAACTTGTTAATAAGAGGAGAAATTAATAGACCGAAATAATTTTACCATTCTGTGGTCTGTCATAACATTTTTCATACCACTTGTCTAATACAAGATTTCCCCAAAACGTCATAAGATTCTTAATGTCTTATATCAATATTGTTTATCTCTGTAAGCACAATTGTTGTCAGACATACACCAAGTGTTTAACAGACATCTACTCAAATACACAGTCCCATCAGAATCATCTTACAGAAAAACTACATAAAAGCCCTCAAGACAGTGGACATGATGTAAACAGAAGGATATATATTAGTATGCAAATATGGAATTTTGTGCATAATGTTACAATGAATGGTCTTATCAGACATTCTCTGAAACCAATTAAGATAATTTATTTCTCAATTGATTTCCTAATCAACAAAGTGACTTTTCAAAAAAAATTAACTTTGCACTCAATATTTATTCAACACATATTTCTTATGTACTTTCTCCAGGCTATTTGATGATAAAACTGATTTTGTTAAGGACATAAAGTAGACAGTTTAGAAAATAACAGTTAAGTGCCATTTTTAAGCAAGCACAAACCTTCCAGCTTAAAAAAAATACTACTCTCAAACTAAAAAAATAATACTGGTTTATATAATGAATTGTGTTCTCTATTTCTTACTATTTATACATTAACTCAATAATTCTCACAATAATCTTACATGTTATTATTATCCACATATTGTGAATCTTAAGCTGAACTTAGAGCAGTTAAATGATATGCAATGGTAGTTAGTGAATTAATTAATTAAAAAGACATTATGAACCCAGGACTGCATAATTCCAAAGTTTATGATTTTTACCATTAAACCAAATGGCATGTACACCTTTCCAAAGAAAGCGACTTTCCATAGTTACTCTAATGTGACAACAATTATCATTGAAATGGAAATTAAGGAAGTTCATAAGTGACAAAAAACAAGATAAATGTATTAAGAACAAATAGGATGAAACTCACATTGTAGAATGGGGACTATTTACTATTGATTGTTAAGCTATCTATTTTTAGTCAAGATTCCTCACCCACCATTCATAAGAACAAGACTGCACTTGACATAACTCAGTACACAGTCTGCCCTGACCTAGAGGAGACTGTACTCAATTGCTGTTTGACAGCACCTTAGTAATTCATGGCTTCACAGTGCACCAACACAGCTATGATCAGCCTGGGCTCTTTGTAGTGAAAAGAGCCAGCATTAGAAGATGGACACTTAGAAACTTTATGAATTTTTCAAGGCAAACTTCCCAGTGTTGGTAATATGTGGGACTAAAAAGATTCACAGTAAGACTTAACACCTTATACCCTATCTCAGCCTCAACCTGCAAATGGGTGAAACCTAACCTATTACAGTGATATATATATTTTTATTAATACATACAAAATAAATGTATAAATGTATAATAGTCTCATTTTTGACTGGGCAACAGCTTCATAGAAAATAATATAGAAACTGAAAAATTATATTGGGGAAGCATACATTTCAAATATTAAATAAATGAATTACATACAATTTTTTTTAAGGCTTCAATGTTTCAGTTTTTTTGAGAAAAATGAATTTTTCTCAATATTTTTTTAACTATTTCAAGATAATCTCATGAAGAATGTTGGATTTGAGTTAAGAATGCTGTGAGGTTTGCTTCCTTACAAAACATTCTTAAGTGTTATTTTTGAAACAAATCCACACAAAATAATTTTAGTGTTACATAATTTTAAAACAAACCCGAACAACATTTAATTAGGATTTAAAATATAAACTCTTATGTTAGACTTTTAAAATATCTGGAAATTCGTAATTGATTTGCTTACTTAAATAGGCTCTCTATGTATAATCACAAAGGTGCATTAATTACCAATCACTTACTTTGTGCTTTTTAAAATTTACTTCTTCTAAAATGTCAATGATACATTTAGTAATACAAGCTTTTCAAGTTTTGTCATGGTTTATAAGGAAAACATTAATTTGAATGAAAGGAAATATTGAGACTGCAAACTTTTTTACCACCCGGTAAATGTCAATTTGTACAGCAAAATGTTTTCAGAGAAAAAAAGTCACATAGCAGGAATAAATAATGTTAAACATCCATGTAGTCTCTATGACTCCCATTATTGTGCACAGTTACTGGAAAAACTTAATTAGCGATGTCGTTCTGTGCTGAAAGCATCTAACCCTGATTTCATGCCTATAATTCAGCCATTAGCATTCAAATCAACCCACAACCTGCACTTTAGTATTTATTGAGTGAATACTCAATAAATATTAGTATTTAATATTCACTCAATAAATATTAGTATTTAGTATTTATTGAGTGAATACTCATTAAATTGTGCAAAATAATCATTTTAATTTCTATCTAACACCTAATATTCCCCATGGAGCATAAAATGATTTGAGATGTTGGGATTTTAAACTTTATAGGGGAATTTTTCTTTTGAAGTAATAATAAAATCATTTTTTCTATTGTTGATAGAAATTGTTCACTCTCCTGGGCATTGTCTTTGTGTCTATACCAAAAAAAGTTAGTGAATTATGCCATAAACCATAAACCGAGTCAATTTACACTGCCAATTAATAATTCATGAAAGCTGACAATGCCCCACATTGTGGTCTAATGCTAAACATGCATTTTCTTTATTTCAAAATAATGGAAGATGATCAGATTTTCAGGAGAGGATCAAGATTTAGATCAGATGAAAATAAAAGTAAAATTTCAAGAACAAAAAATCAAAGAGAGAAGTAGAAGAAACGTTTTCTTTTTAAATCCTAAACAATGATGGAAGGAAAAAAACATGATGGAATATTTATACAATGCTCCTAGTATTTAACCAATTTGTTTTTGTGCTCAGCACAGTTGATACTTTCAGTAATTTTGTTACCTTGTGCTGTCTTACAAATTCTAAAATTAAGAGAAAAAAAGAAAAAATTCCCATGGCATAAATTTAGAAGTTATACGGAGACAGAATTAAGAGCCTAAGTGTGGTTTATCATTTTTATAAAGGTATGTGAGTGCAATTTATGAAAATTATTTCAAAGAGATTTTATTTTTTAATCAAAAAGTTGTAGAAGTTTTACTACCTAGTTATGACTTCTCTTCTGAAGCAATAATCCTAGGACACTGTTTTTCATAGATGTTTACACATCTGAAGCCTGGACATTTATGACTACAAAGGTTCCTTCTTATGACCTCATAGAAACGTTAACTAAAACAGGAGTTTTGAAGTAACACTCTCAAAATATATGGTTTGAAATGCTTAATTTACAATATATTTAAGTATCTCAATTGATAAGGGTATGGTTACCCCAGAATGTTATTGTCTATCAATTGCAAACATTTGAGATGTTGGGCAAAAGAAAAAGTAAGAAAGGCAAATCTAGTGTTTGTTCTTATGTATCCCAAAAGTCTAGGAAGAAACACTGATAATTAAACACTATATATGTCACAAGGTTGGAATGCTGAAGCATAAAGTTTGAATATATTCCATAATTCAGGCAGACTTCAAGAATGCTTCACTGAGAAGCTACAATCTAAAAGTTGAGATTTAAAGGGTAAATAGGAGGAAACAAATGAGGAACTGGCCTTTTTAAAAACACTGGATATGAGAACAATTTGAATAAATAGTAAATTAATTACATAAATCATACTGAATGTTAAAGTGTAATTATATTTTGCATTTTGTATTAAGTTTTATTGTCTCTATGTTTCTTCATTTTTGTAACTTTGTCTTATTTGTTTTCAAAATTATACATATATCTCCATTATAAAATTTTAAACCACAGAATAAGAAAGTTTTCAAAAGTCATACATAAATGATGACATATTCATATGTCATCATTTAACATATTTTCATTTTATATAGCTTATTTGATACAGAATTTAGTTCAAAATCATATTTCATAGATTTATATTAATAATAATTATAGCATTACTTATATAGGTTAAATAACCATATTCCTCTTTCTGCACACTGAGTACTTTACTTAGCTAATTAACTACCTAAAATCTGGCTACCTACATATGCAAATACTAGTTAGAAGAAATAGTTTTCTACTTGTTTTACTATAGTACAAACCCACGGGTTATTAGTCAATTGCCAGGTCTTCAGACAAATGCACTTTCTGTCATTCATTTATAATGTAAACAAATGAATTTAAATTAAAATGTAGGAATCAAATATCACAAGGGTGACAATTAACAATCATTAGACCATGTTGTAATACTTTCTCCAAACTACAGTTCTTATCTTCCCACTGTCCACTTCCTAAGGTGTGGTTTATCATTTTTATAAAGGTATGTAAATGCAATTTATGAAAATTATTTCAAAGAGATTTTCTTTTTTGATCAAAAAATTGTAGAAGTTTTACTCCCTAGTTATGGCTTCTCTTCTGAATCAATAATCCTAGGACACCATTTTTCATAGGTAAATAGAGCTCAAGAATGTAAGCATCCAGCATTCAAATAATTGTTAATGAATGCATAAGAAAATCCCAAATACTTTTGAATTAGCATGTCAATAATTTTTAACTAGATCATATTTTTAAACTAAATAAATGGATTTATTTTCTCCTAAAGTAAGACTGAGGAGGTGAGTTGAATTTTTAACATTGAGTTAAAGAAAAAAACAATTAATATAATGTAGTTATTTGTTATAACTATGAAATAATATTAAAATATGAACATGTATTATTTCAGACAAAATTAAAGTTTGAAAGTAGTTGCAAAATAAAACCATCAGTATGAAATTAGAAACATCAAATACACTATAAATTATAGTGCTTATTATTGGTCAAAATGTGTTGATAATTAAGCTAAAGTTATGTACTTAAGTCCCGGATGTACCAGTTTACCCAGCTTTGTTTCTAAGACACAGAAGGAATCATAATTCCCAGCTGTCTTGCAAGTGTGCATTATTGCTTAAGAGGGGTACATTGCCAATATGTGGACAAATTAGTCCAATTCCCTTACAATGATGAGAAAAATAATTCTGAGCACATTCTCTACAGAGAGTGGATCAGCAACCTAATTTTTACTTTAGTTTGGCACTGAGCACGTGTCTCTTGCAGACAGATGCTTAATGATAGTTCTTTGAAATGATATAGAGAAGATATTTTTTAATCTATGTAACTACTTTCTAAAACAGGTAACTTTCAGATTGTGAGATTCATGAACAATGTAGCCAATGCATCCAAATATTAGTTCTTATATTTTACCAGCTCAAATTACAATGTACATTTTAAAAGTTCTGATTGCTTTGATAGTCTTGCTCTGTGATATAACATAAGAGCAATTAATTATAACTAATCTCACCAAAATATAGTGCGTGTGTGTATGCGTATTTGTAAGTCAGGTAGGAAAAACGATGTTAATTTCTGATATGGTAAATGGCTCAATATTCAGAAAACAAGATATAAGGAAATCTAGTCTCAACAGTATCAAACTGGTAAACCAGTCCTGGACAGACTACCTAGACATTTCTATTTAAGTTGTTGTATTTTTGTGTATGTTTGTATTTTGCATTGTGTATCATGTAACCATTTATTAAAATAGCCTGTTATGATATGACTAACATAACACTGTTTATATACTTCTTGGTAGATAATTACATTTTTGATGTTGAATTCAAATAATATTATTCCATCTAATTATGATGATCACTATTTGTGAAGTCATTTTGCTTATAATGTGGAGAATATACAAAAAAATAAAATATTTTCTCTATTTTAGATAGCATAATTTTAAAAATATTAATATGCAAGCAGTTAAAAATAATACAATTTTATGTAGCTAAACTTAACTCTATATAACTATTGCACATTAAGAGACATATCCAAATATCAGTGACAACTGGAACATTAGATAGCAATTGTCTAAAACTGAAACACACACAAAAAACAACAACCACAACAGCAAATAAAACAATGAAATAGAAATGATTTCAATGATGAATAAATTACATATTGGAAATTTTATTTAGACAATTTTAGCACTGTTGCATTTCTTGGTACCAAAAAAAGTAGCAAAATTTCTCTATTGCTGCCTTTGAAAGTAACAGTTACCCCCAAAACAGAAGTATTAGGCAGAAAGGAGGAGCACCTAGAAAGCCTACTGGAGATGAAGATTTATTGTGAGGAGGATGCCTTCAGAAAGAAAGTACTGCTAAAGGTCACCATGTAAAAATCATTTGTTATTTTGTCATCAACATTTCAATTACCTCTTTACTAAATTTACTTTGAGACTTCCACATTATATTTAGAAATCACTCATTTTAATTTTTCTAAATTTCCAGCAATTGAAATATTAGCATAGGCATACCATACACACATAAAATTTTAAATTTTGCGTACTTTTCTTGAAGTAAAATGAGAGAACACCTAAATTACCCAAATAATGTCATTATATTGAAATTTTAAAAATTTAATGACAGTAGAAGAAAAGTCATTACTGTTAATATTTTATATATATGTAGTTAGATATTTACTCAGTGATTCATGTCCTGCATTCTAGGTGAAACTGTCTTTCACAAAAACACTTTGTGAAAAGTGAAAGAAAAAAATCTAAAGGATAAAAGAGCTGTGTCAATTTTAGTGGAGTATTTTATATTTAAAGGCATTATATATGTCAAAGTATTTTTTTAATAATAAAAGTATGCAATAAAACATTTGAAATCAATTTAATAGAGTTATTAACACATATTACTGATGCAAAAGGTTGTCATATCTATATATTTAATTACACGTATCTATAGTTAAATTTATATCTAGCTCAGTTGTACTAATGTTCATGTGCATCTTTCCTTTTTTAGTACTTCCTAATTAGCTTTTTCTCTTTCACAATGGAATCAAATCCAGGTCACAACACAATTGTATATAATAACTAAGACTCCTTCAAAATAGACATATTCTATCTCATTTGTTGATTACCACATTTTTTTCTTATTGAGAATCTGAATGAATCTATATGTACAGTGCACCATGATTGGATTACTGTGCAATTGCCAAAGTGTGACTTTCTGAAAAGGAAAAAAAAAAAATCTGTTTTTATGATAAAGCAAAGCACCAGGTCTTATCTTCCACTGTCAGGAGATTTTGCCCTTGCTTTCTGCCTGATCGCACACTATAAATCATGTAGCAGAGGGGGAGACAGTGATGGGCAAAGACAGCTTTCTCGGTGTTTCTGCTTTGAAGAATACAGAAACATGAGGGCATTCCGTGTCAGTGATTTGAAGGAAAAATTCCTGTTTGACAACTGTGGCATGCAGTAGTACAAATTCTTGTGGTTTGGCTGTTTATATCATTTGGTAAAATGTCAGAGTTGTAATAAATATCGATACCAAATGATGTATGTGCATTCAGATTTTGTCTGTAAGAATAAAGGAAGGGTTTTACTTTTATTCTGTTACATTTTATGGTGAATTTATTTATTTATTTATTTATTTAAGATAATTACTAATGCAAATGGCTTATATTATGGTTTCTTCAAGAAACTGCAGTCAAATGAAACGTAAGAAAAATGCTAATATGTACACTCTTACCAAGTGAAGATAAGGCATAGTAATGTAGATATTAAAATCAAAACTTGATTAAACATTGCAGACTGTGTACGCTGAATGGCTCTGTGTAGATCGTTCTAAAATAACATAGAAAAAAATATTATAAATTTTGATACTAAATATGCATGAGTCTGAGTAAATTTATTTCTATGCATTTCATTTCAACTATCCTGTACATGTATATGCACCAAATACATATACTTTAAGCATATTTTCATTTTTGCCTCAATCTAAATATAATTTATCACAGTATACTTATCACAAAGATAGTGCTATGGGAAGACCAAAGCACCAAATTTCAGTTTATGCCTTACAGACAACTGGACAGATGTTGCACTTACTCCCCCAGAACCCTCCAAGATAAGCATGATCTGTCATGGAAAATTCTAATTTCAACAGGTCAGAAAATAATATGTTCAATTAGGAGAGAAGTAATAGCTGGGAGAAACTACAATCAAAACTCATCATCAGGAAAATTAACATAAATTAGGCCAGACAATTTATACTAAAAAAAGAAAAAAGCTAAATAGCCAATGAATAATTTTTTTAAAGTTTCATTTCATTAATATTAAGAGATATGTCAACATAAGACATGCTATACTTACCTTTTCAATTGACAGTAAAAATAATATTCAGTATTGTTTAAGATGCAAAAAATAAGCACTCACTACGACTCAGATAATTTGTTAATTTCTAGAAGACAACTTGGTAATATAGGTCAAAACTCAGACATAAATTCTATTTCATGCACGCATTCATTCATTCAATAAATATGTACTGAATAACATAATTTCTAAAACTTAACCACATGGAATTCATCACAGATGGATACCAATATTTATGTATGTTCATCTTTATTATGAAATTACATTATTATATAAAATAATACATGCTCATTACTGTGAAAATAGCTAAAATATACAATAAAAAATCTTTAAAAATGGATTGATACCTATTAAAGAGATTAAATCACATCATTAAAAATGATTTGAAGATAAATTTTTAATAACATAAAAACTTGTTCACTTCATACTAGTATATGACAAGAAATTCGAATTATAAATTCAAACATACAATATAATTTATGATATCTCTGTATGTTTTTCACAGAAAACATAAGAAGTTTATAAATTATTACTAATGTAGCCAATTTATGGACTTTTGTAATTTTTTACTTTCTGGTTTGTGATTCATCTCAATTCTTTTATAATAAACTCTTAATAACCATAAATAAGTAGAGGGCAAAATCCATAGCTTCATGAATAATAAAATTTCAGTGAGCCATGATTCCTTTACCATGCATTTAGCCAGAACTGACATAAAAACAAACAACTAATTTTAATTTCATCTCTCATTCTTTAGTTTCTAATGGCAGAGGTGTTAATGAAAAGAAAAGCAAAGAAAAACTTAGTACTCATGAGAGAAGATACAGAAATAAAACAGAAAATGAATTCTAAAGTAATATTGCAAAACAGTTCTTTTGTCTTAAATGACTAGCTAATGGCTCCTTTCTTGGTTAGATTATTTTTTCCAACAACTAACAGCACAGTAATTAAAAAGATGTTTATTTTTTCTTGGTGTATTTTTTCATTATCATTTTAGGCAATCTATATTTAGTCAAACAGTATTTCTTTGAGGGCAATTAAGACCACCCAATGTTTCTGCAAACCATTCCACAGGCCACACTCTCCCACTCTTTGGCCATGTACTTTAATGAGACTCTAGTGGTTACTGGATATAAATGTCTAGAAACATTCATCTGGTTATGAATACAAAAATGTTATCCTAATAAATTTTTTGGCAAAACCTTTTGTCATAATGTCTGTTTAAAACCCATTTAAGTGAAAAACAAATTTGTTTCCAAGAATGTATAATTTGAAAAGGAAAAAATTAATAATTTTGAACCTATACTCTGTGTTTATAGTGTGTGTGCGTGTGTGTGTGTGTGTGTGTGTGTGTGTGTTTGGGGGAGACAGGCAAAATGTGTGTATACACACACAAATGCACAAAGAGGGACCCCCAAAACATGCAGTTATCTTTTGGAGGACAGTCCTCTTGTAGTACACTCAGAATTTGTTCCTCTGAATCAAACAGTCAACCATAGTTTTTATCTGGAAGTTCTGAGAAGATTGCATCATGATTTGCAGAAGAAATGCTCTGAGTTGTGGCAAACAGGGGACTGGTTCTTCTACCATGATAACACAACTGCCCACATTGTGCTGAGTGTTCCAAACGACATGATCCCTGTGCCTCACCTTCCCTATTCGGTTGATCTCACTCCCAGGGACTTTTTGTTGTTGTTTCCCTCATGGAAAAAAATCCTCAATGGAAAATGTTTTGTTGATGTGTAAGAGGTGAAACAAAAGTAGCAGAAACACTAAAAGTCATCAAAATCAATGATTTCAAAAGAAGTTAAATCACTTGCCTTTCAGAAAGTTTATCATATATAGTAAACCCATATTAACATTTGTAGAATGAATGTTAATACCAAATGTCTTACAGCTCATTTATAAGTGCTGAAGCCTACAGTAAACACATTTTGGTCAAGGGAACCATTCCTTCCAAGCAAGGTCAGTCTTGGGCAAAATGCAACTGTGGCACAGCTCTGAATTCTGTATCTCTAAATCTATTTCCTGCTTTCTCTTTTCCCTCCTAATATCCAGTTCACAACACAAGTCAAGCAAACCTAAAAGGGTGACTTTAAATGGTGGACTTCTGGCTCCCATACAGGGCCTTATGAAACTCCACAGATTTTCATGGAATATGTGACGACCTACAGGTGAAGATAGGTTGACAAAAATCACTTACCTAAATCCTTATAACAAGGGATCCCACTATGCATCAACCAATTGCCTTGGAAGGGACGGGTAATTTTATTCTGAAGACTGGCTAATTGGTTAGACCAGTCTAAATAGCAATTACGTTTTCAGTGACACTGAGAAAATCTGAACCATTTTTGTTTACTGATCATAGGACCTTATAAAGTTAGTAAATTGGTAATATGGACATTTTACAAGTTTTTATTTAGGATACAGCAGATTGGTCACCTGAGGTCTGCTAATTTACAAATTTCTGCTGTATATCACTTTAACAGTTTTTACCAAAAAAGGCTCATTCTAGGGGAAAAAAAGGCCTATTTACTATGATACTAAATTAATTTAAAACAAGTTTTAAAAAACACTTAAAAATTTTATTATAGTTAAATAAATTCTAATAGTGTGAGTTTACATTTTATGGAAGACAGCAGAATGAGAAAGTACAAGACTAGGACCCCAATCCTCTTTTTTTCTGTTTAACCTAAACATTGAAGTAAGAAATGGTTTAAAAATATTTTTGTATTTGCATTTTCTTCCTATACTTACAATCATATTTTCCAAGGCATGTTTGGCAAGCCAACAGTTTAGAAAGACCGGGACAAATAGATTCCTTAAGGAAGGCCAGAATATCTGAAAAACAAACCAAAACTAAACTTTTACCTCAAAGCAAGAAATCATATCCAGCAAGTTAAAAAGAAATATAAAACAAAAAGGGTTATTAAAGATAATTTAATGATTTAAAATATGTAACATATTTTAAACATATTAGTAATGAAATGCAAGGAGTAGATATGATCTTCATTCACCAAGTCTTTCTTACAAAAATTATTGCAGAAGTAGAAAGAAAACAGTAACCTCTCACAAGATGTCAGATAACTATGTTAATTCTATCATTAAATATTTTAGTTTGATGGTTTGTAAAAGACATAGCTCTTTTACCTGCAACTTGAGATGTCTGTTTCTTTGTTTTGTTTTGTTTTGATAATATTACCACTTACATTCTTCAGAGTCAACCATTTTTGGAGACACTGGGGAATGATTTTCAATTAGAATTATATTTAGTTAGCCTGTCATTTAATCTAACTCCAGTTGCTACTCCAGATAAATCACTCAAATTAAAATAATTGTCGGAAGTGAACAACAGTTTCAGATAATATCTACTTATTTTCCAAATAAAATTCAAATAAAGTAGTACAAGTATAATCCCAACCGACATTAGTATAACTCTATCAAACTGATATTAAAACATAATTTTGCAAATGGGAAAGTGCTGAGTTACATATTTATGGGACTGCAGTTGAACAGAATTATCATGGAATTGGTAATAGACAGCACTTTGATAAAGAAGCAAATTGTTGGTTGCCTGGGTCTCCCACAAACTCCTTACTAAGGAGAGACTTGAATTTAGTAAATCCTATGGTTAAATTAGAGATAAATATATTCTTTAATATGAGAAACTTTTATAAAAACAAGATATGAAGTAATTTCTAGTATTTTCAGATAGTATTGACATTTGCTCAAATGTCTTCTCCAGAGCATATATTTCTAAAAAACATTTCATTTTGCTATTGCACTAAATCATTAGTTTTCATTTATTTACAAAACTCAGTTATTCAATTGAGTTTACTATTTTGTTCAATACCATGATTCTAACCTAAATCTAAACTCATTTATCCTAGCTACTGTATTATTTAACAGTATTTAGACTGAAAAATTTTACTTAAGTCTAATTACAAAATCATTTTAATTTTTTTTTTTAGGACTTACTGAGATAATGAAGGGAACCGCGTTAATTATTTCCAAGATGAAGGGTATTCGTAAAATCTGTTCCCAGATGTTTCCCTTCCAAGAGAGAAGGAATAAAAATGAAAGTCAATTTTACTAAATCCTTTTAAAGGGGAAAAAAGACAGCACTCAAAATTTCTCTAGTCATAAGGATGATTACATTAGCAGAATACTGAATTTTACATAGAGATGCAACAATATGGGAGATTATTTTTCTCAGTGTAATTGTGCTCTCGCAATTTTGTAGTAAGGTTAAGAAATAAAACAAATGTTCAGAGTAACCCATAGATACTGCACATAACATTTTTATCATTTAATATGTACTGGAAGAAATGCTACTGATAAAAATAAGACACGCTAACAAAAACTAAAGAATCAATTAAAAAGTAACTCAATCTGAATTTTATTTATGGTAAGTATATTCACTAACTGTAAAGCATATCAACAATTTGTGAAACGCATATGCTTGTTAATCATTGGTATTAATATTGTTTTTACTTTAACAGATCTTAAAGAAGGGACTTTGTCAGTCATTTAGATTCTAATCTCCCAACTCATACTGAAAACATATTACTATTTTAATGTTTTTAATTGAAATATTTTATTTAGCATGTTCATTAGGACTGAATGAATAACTTGCAGGGCACAGTGAAAAACGAAAATTTTGAAGCTTCCTATTAACAAATTTTTGACAATTACAAGAAGATAATTACAAAACATTAAGCCAATCATGGGGACATTCTAGGTGTGGAGCCCTGTGCAACTGCGCAGATTACACACCTGTAAAGCTAACACTGATATTAACTGTCACCACTGAAACTTTCTTGATTGGTGCCCTATGATAACAAACTCAGAACTTCCTAATTCAGTTTATTCTCTTATGAAGTAATCTATGTATTAGAATATATAATTAGAATACAGGCAATCTGATACATGACATTCCTGTAATTGCCAATTACCTTATAACACTGGCAATAAAACTGAGAATCTTTCTTAACTTTCCTTTAAGTCCCAAAGTCTTAAAACACTACATTGATGAAGTATAGCTCTAAATCCCAAAGCAAGGTTCTAGATCAGCTACTGTGTATATGCTAAGATATTAAGTAATAGGTTGTGTTAGCATTGGTTTATAACGCTACTCCTCCAGTTTACATAAAAACATAGTAAGGTAGAAGAAAGGGAAGCATTAAGACTGTCTCCATATAGAAACATTACTGATGCTGAGATTCTTCTCATCAACCCAGGCCAAATGAAAAGGGCTCAAAGGAACCATTTAGAGAGCTTGGTCCTAACATGGAGAGTGTAATTAACTTAATACCCAAAACATTTAAAAATTAGGACAGAGGGGAAAAAAAGATGTCTAGGTTAAGAGCAAGCCTCAAGCCCTGTTTTAAGACAAAAATGTCTGTCTTCTGAGAACTAGGTGTAAAGCCTAAAGAATGAAACTATTCAATAAATAGGACTGTGTAGCAGAATGTGAAATGGAACCTTAACAAATGGTGGACCTTGAAAGCCCAAGATCTGTGTCAAAACCCTCATGACTAGCCTGAGACACGGAGAACCCCAGGAGCTTCCGCCAAAGGCCTCTGCAGGACCTCAAAAGTTCTATATGGGAGAAAGAGACAGTACTTGCATCTGCCACGCAGAGCAACACAATGCCAGAATAACTGTGACAGGCAACTTCATCCCAAATGATGACCACACCTTACTCCCTGCCTTTCCTCAGTCCTGAAGGGGCCAGAATCAGCTGGCATCAAATAAGAAAGGAATTGGAAATAACAGATAACCCCATGATGATCCCCAGGCCCATGTTCTGAGCTGAGCACACCCTGAAGCCTTATTATATGGTAATTTTAAATTTTTGCTTATATTTATTATAATTTCTTATATACTAAACTTAGATTTCCCTTGTGAATAAAGAAACCAAAATAACTCAGAACTGTCTAAGATTTCATCTAATCAGAATGGATATGAAGGCGGATGTGTGGATTTTAGGAATTTTACATTGCATAGTTTGCAGAATGCTTAACGTTTGGCTTCCTCTTTTCTTGCATTTCTATTTTTCATTGTATGTCTTTCTTCAGTGTTAATGACTGGTTACAAGAAGAGAGATTTCTCTTACTAGCAAGAAAGAAAAGGGGGCAATCCCCTCAGGTCCCCTCCCACTGTGGGAGCTTTTCTGTCCTCTTAATAAATCCTACTTTCAAACAAAAAAAGAAAAAGAAAAGAAAAGAAAGGAAGGGATGGGAACAGTTACCACTGGTGATACGGAAGAATATTTCTATTAATACACAGCAAAATTAGCATAAATGGTGACGCACTGAGTGAATTTAATTCATGGTAAACAAAAATGTCTTATATGTCTTGTGGTCCTCTTCTCTTCATTTCCACGTTAATTTGCGTATTATGATTTTTGCTTACACCATTAAAAAGTGTTAAAACTTGTATCTAACTGAGATGGCTTTGTTTCTGCTTTATATTCCATATAAAACCCAAAGTACTCTTTCTAAAATGTGAAATTTCCATTAGCAACATAATAAAATCCAAACTCATCATTATATTATATGAATCTTAACAATTTGAACTCTGGCTACTGGTTTGGCTTGTACTTATAATATCTCTGTGCCCATTCTGAATTCAACTACAGATCAATCCACACTGTCTTTTATATAGCTCCCTGAACAAACGAGCCTATTTCATACTTTAGCACCTTTGCTCACATGTCTTCCTCTATTTGGAATGCCTCATTTTCAATCCTTCAGCACTAATCTCTTTGGCAAGTGTTTGCAATAATATTTTACTGAACAAATCTCTCTATTATGTTTTTTGGTGCCTAATTAAGTATATAAATGAATAAATGAAACTCCCAAATATTTTATGCATACTCTTCCCCTCCTTTCATAAGAGATTTTTTTTGAGCTTTAGTATTTATATTTCTATTTAACCCAAATGAAAACATTTAAAATTACTGTATCATTTAAAACTTTCCTGCATGTAGTTATATAAAAATGATTAAACTTGTAACCACAGAGTTCAACTGAAATTTTCTGAAGTTAAGAATTTCAAAAGTTCTTGTCAATATGATCATGTTAAGTAATTTCAGTCATGTTTTAGCTTCAACTTATAATCAATAATAAGCTAACGATTACCAATACTGCATCAATAGCTCATATCGATATTTTATCTCTGAGATTCTGATTCAGATAAACTGCCTAATGCATTGCTTCACATCAGTGCCTCAAAAGCAATTTATATACAATATGTCTAAAGCAAAATTTATGATTTGTTACTTGACTTGACTTTTCAGTATTGGTCTCTCAGTGAAACCAATACTGAAAATCTAAGAGAAACATTTTACACCTCTCTTTCACACACTACCCAAGTACAATCTATCAAGGCGTACTGATTCATAAATGGATCTTGAGATTTTCTGCTTCTCATTCTATCTCAGTTAACACTCTTTGATTTGTGACGCCTCCAAATTAGCCTCCATCCCTTCATTTTTTCCCCATTCCTGCTCATCCTCTACACTATTACCAATTCCCTGCACACTCACCCTACCCCAGGTCCACTCACTTTGCAACTATTGACCTATTCAGACACTTTCACAAAAAGACAAAAATCCTATTATAACCTATCAGGTACTATCTCATTTGGCTTTCGTTGATTGACTTTTCCACTTTTATTTTGAAGGTCTTGCCATCCACAGACCTTTCAGTCCCTCTGCTACACCTTAGTATATACTTTGGCTTATAATTCAAAAGGCTTGGAAAATCTTCACATTTTCCCCCCAATTTCACATTGCCAGGTTACTTCATACATGCCTGTTAGCTCTCAACCAAAATCTTAAGAGTTTTTTGAGATTTCTCTTACCCTTTTATCACACATCCTCCAGGCAAGATCTGACCCCTGCATTAGGTTTCCTGATCCTCCATCAATTTATTTTGCATTTTTTAATTTATATATTTAATACATTACAAGACTAGATTTTAAACTCTGTGAGGTCAGGGTCAAGTACCAGTGTATTTCAGAATTGTACGATCAATTCTTAGCACAGTGCTTGATGGTCTGAAGCTCCTAAATAAAGCTGCCAACCACTGCTGATTCATGGCATGTGTGTTTTGTGACAAATGAATAAACTTTTCATTAAGGAATAATTAATATGGTCTAAAATTGTACACTGGGGCAATGTACTTATTGCTTAAAAAGTGATTATCTTTTCAGTTATATTCATTAGGTTTAATTTTAAAATATCAGGTTGTCTTCTGAACTAGAAGATGTACTCATAAATTATCACCCCTGAAAACAGCTAATGAAAAATAAATATAGAAAGGAGCCATAGGTTTAATTGGCCACTAGGGAGACCCAATAAGCCTACATCATAAAAACACACAGGACAAAAGCAATTATGATTAAAAAAAAAAAAAATGCATCCATAGAGTGTCACTATTTAGAAACTTATGAAATAAAATTCAAAAGGGAATCTCAGTACCTTTCAAAATTATATTTAATATGTATTTAATTTAATCTTACTTTCATAAATGAAGGGAAAAGCACTAATCTCCTTCCCAAAAGTAACTTCTTAAAAAATAGTTTCTTGAATTATCACAGAAACAAAAATAAATGAATAATGATTGTTATCACTTACAAATGGGCACTAAACATTGGACTCACCTGGCACAAGGATGGGATAAACAGACACGGGCCAATACTAAAGAAGGTAGGGAAGGGGGAGAAAAGGGGGAATAAAGGATACAAAACACTTACTGGGGACCATGTCCACTACTTTGGGGTGGAAGGGAGAGGCTCATCAGATACCCAAACCTCACCTTCACACAAGGTTATACTTATGTAACAAATCCTCACAAAGTAAATTATAAATATTTTTAAGTTTCTAAGTAGTAGCTCTATCTAAGAGTGTAATACTCTCTATATTCCTCTTATTGACATAATTTAATGAAATATAAATAAGCATTCATCCAACAATTCTACATTTGGCCTGGACACACAATTTTTAATCAATAAAAATGCAAAAAAAGATGTGATTTTCTAAATGTATCAGGTTATTTTTATCATCAAGAAAAGTGGAAACCTAAAGCTATTATCTAAATAACTTAAGTGTACTTAAAAAATTTTGAGAGCTGGGTTCGGTGGCTCAGCCTGTAATCCCACGCCTTTGGAAGGCTGAGGTGAGTGGATTGCCTGAGCCCGCGGGTTCGAGACCCGCCTGGGCAGCAAGACCTCATCTCTACAATAAATCAAAAAACTAGCCAAGCGTGGTAGCGCATGCCTGTAATTCCAGCTACTCAGAAGGCTGAGGCGGAAGTTTCGCCAGAGCCCAGCAGGTCGAGGCTGTGGTGGCCGGGAGCGGCCACTGCACTCCAGTCTGGGAGACAGAATGAGATTCCAACTCCAAAAAGAAAAAAATTTGAGTTATCACTGTTTTGTTGTTGTTGGCCCAGTTTAAACCTAGGAAGTTTATATAAATATTTTAATCTTTTATGCTAAAAATAATTATATCTAAAATATTTATCAAAAAGGGCTGGTAACTTGTCTTCTTTTAATGAATTTTAAATAGTGAATTATCCTTAAGGCAGTCTTATTTTGTATTTCTAAATGTAAATTCGACAATATTTACATTTAACATTTTTAGAGTAAGATAAGCAAAATCAGCAGTTTTTTAAGCATAGTAGGAGTCTTAGACTAAATCCTTTGTTCTTTTCTAGAAATAAGCCTGCATGACATTACATTTTCAAAATTTCTTTTTGTTCCTTTTTTTGGTAAAGTGATTATAGAAGAAGCACAGCTTTAGCAACAGGTTTCTAGGTATAGTAAACTTTGTTGTGCTGGGGTATTTTTTTGTTTGGATGAATGTGTGTGTATAAATAGAGTTCTGTTTTGAAAGTAGTTGATAAAGAATTAAAGGATATTTATGGTGACAAAATAATAATAACTATGGTTATTTTGCCAACTAATCATAAACATGAACAGAATAATGGTTGAGCACTGACCTGTGCTTCTGTATGGTAGAAGACAATATAAATTGATGTCATGAATTTTAATTCATGATCTGCTAACCTCAACATGTATTTTTAAGAGTTTTTGCTAAATTTCACTTTAACTTATTAACTTTTGGTTTTCAATAATTGCAGTTTCTGTGGGAGTTAAACTGTTTTATTTGTTAAGTATTTAGTTATGCTTATCTTAGAATGTCTAATTTCAATAATTTTAAAGTGTTTGCATAATGGTGCATTAAGTGTAAATGGTGCATTGTGTAAATTAGAATATTGAATATTGAATATACACTTATTGTATATATAAGCATATACCTATATACATATGTAAAAAATATAAGAAAAGGACATGCTAACTTGTTATTAGTATTGCTATTTCAGAAATGTAAGTATTAAATAATATCAAGAATAGATACAATTTCTAATGCAATGCAATATATATTTCGGAATGTCTGACTATTATATTTCCAAAGATCTAAGATGATGAAAGGAGTAAATTTTAGATTGTACTATACAAATGTGCCTTATTTATAGAACATAAATAGTTACCAATTACTTAACGTATTCATTCCAAAAAATTATCCAATATTCTATTGAAGGGGTCATGAATTTAACTAAATTTATGAGCAGAAAAAAAGATAATTAACAGCAGCCTATCCTACTGTCACATAACTCTTTTTTATTATTTCTGCTTCCCTTGTAACATATTGGATTTAACTACCATCTATGTTTTCTCCATGTAAACCATTAATGCTTATGAGAATCAAAATGGAAATTTTATATATCACCTAGCACTGCATGGATCTTATCATGTTCTTCTCTCATTTTATAAATGAGAGGATGTAATGAATTATAAATATCATCATCATATGATTGTAATGGAAAATTATCATGAACCGTGTGTGTGTGTGTTTTTTTTTTTTTTTTTTTCTGAGTTGGAGTCTCACTCTGTCACCCAGACTGGAGGGCAGTGGCCGCTCCCGGCCACCGCAGCCTCAACCCGCTGGGCTCCGGCAATCCTTCCACCTCAGCCTTCCAAGTAGCTGGAACTACAGGCGTGCGCTACCACACCCCGCTAATTTTTTGATTTATTGTAGAGACAAGGTCTCGCCAAGTTGCCCGGGCGGGTCTCAAACCCACGGGCTCAGGCAATCCTCTCCCCTCGGCCTCTCAAAGTGCTGGGATTGCAGACTGAGCCACCGAACCCGGCCCTGTGTGTGTTTTTACAATTACTTTCTAAATTAGGGCTAAAAGCTCTATTAGCAAACACCACAGTTAACTTCATATTTCTTTTTAGCCAGAAGTTGGAGCAAAAACATCCACAGATGAAGATAAATATTTTGGTCATGTTATATTACTGTAATACTCTTGTACTAGTGGAATAGATATAACTAATTTGCTCAAAAACTCATATTCCTAACTGTTTAAAGTTTCACTTTTTCTGTAATGCAGTCAATATTCATCACATACTTGCATGTTAAAGAACTTTGAAGACAAAATCTGAGATATTAATTTATTTGATGTTTATTTTGCTTTCTTTTTCTAGCTATCCAAAATCCAGATTTGCCAACCAGTTCGTATTTATAGAGCACTTATCTTGACAAGGAGATATGCTAATGAACCATTACAATACCCTTCCTCGATATCTTATTTTATACTGCTTATCACTGAATTTAGTATTTTCTAGATAATTTAGGGATTTAGGGATGTGTGACTACCATTTGTAAGCATTTTTATTTCACTTCTCTAGCTTAAAATTATTCTTTCATGTACCACCTTCCATATTCTGTACTCAGGAAATGGATAATTTTGCAAAGCTAAGTCATTACATCTCACGTTTCTATTCTACTTTATTCTTACACATAAACTTTGCTTCATTCTTCATACTTCTCACTTCCCTTCTAACTTCTCTCTTCTTTAGAAAATGTAGATGTTTTTTATCATAAGGCAGTCTTCCTTGCTTCATCTTATTACTTATAGTCAGCTCCTGCTCCAGTCAAACAATATTCTCCATTTAATAATTATCACTCATATCTGTACTCCATGATAACTGGTCTCTTATAGGTAAATAGGAAATAATCTATTTTCTAAATGCAACGGACTTTGCTAAGCTTCTTATAGTTGCTAGAATTCACATGCTTTCATGTAACACTTTTCTTTCTTAGACATTTCTAACATCCTATTTCTTCTGCTAATATTTAATCTGTGTTTATTTTTTGGAAGCTGTTATTCTTTTATTTCTACACTTTCTTATTCATAAATCTACCTTCGTATAAATTCATATTATCCTCTTTAGATAGAAGTAATGAGAATTTAAAAGGAAAAAATATTGAGCCTGAGAAAAAGGTGAGTTTAGAAAAAGTTTCTTCCTCCCTGAAGAATGTCATCTTCAAAATTCTATGTTTTAAAAAGTGAGAAAAAAATTGATATGCTAGGTAAGAATTCCTCCAAAAACATAACCTTGAGTACAGTTGCTAAAGAAACCATTAACAAAAATTAGTGATATATGATATTAAATAAATCATTCCAATGACTTTCTAACATCCTTGTCTATTATTCTCTTTCCTGATTGAAAGTTTTCTCACTCTCTGAAGAATGTCATCTTCAAAATTATATGTTTAAAAAAGCGACAAAGAAATTGATATGCTAGGTAAGGATTTCTCCAAAAACATAATAACCTTGAGGACAGTTGTTGAAGAAACCGTTAACAAAAATTAGTGATATGTGATATTCAATCATTCCAACGACTTTCTAACATCCTTGTCTATCCTTCTGTCTTTCCTGATTGCTGTGTTCTTCATCCCAAACCCACAATATAAGCATCTTCATCAGCATGAATCTTAGCTTCCTCTTTGGTAATTAACGCATGCATGATAGACTTTCAGGGTTTCCTTTACCATCTCTGTTAAAATGATTGCCAACTTTTAATAAATCTCTTTCTCAAAAGTTCCAGATCCTCATTCTCAGTGTTCTGCATGCCATATCTTTGTTTGTCCGCCAGAACTTCAAATTCAAAACCAAATCCAAAATTCATCTATCTGGGCCCCAATCTAATTTTTTTTCTCAATATAATAGTGTCTTAGTTTTACTACCATATTTCCAGTCATTCAAACTGAGAAAATATTAGAATGCTATGAATGTCCTTCTCTTCACTATCTCAGCCTATCAGCTGGTAACTTCTTTAGATCTATCTTCGTAATTAATCTTTCATCAAAGCTAGCAACTTTCTTCACCCAAGCAAAAATTCAAAATTGGTTTTCCTTTCATACTGCAACATGTCTTAACTGAGTACATGAACTGCTCCTTAATGTTTCTTTGACCTGTACTACAGAGATTTGAACTAATATACCTAAAGCTGAATTTCAGTTAGAAATCTCATGTTAATTATCTACCAACAACTTAAAAATTATATGCTGCTATACAATGTTTCCATATTCTAGCTAAACATATTTATTATCCCTCCATTTTATAGGTACAGTCTCTCCTTTACCTGCCTTTGCTAATTCTATCAGTCCCTAAGTGCAGTGTTTTCATATTGTTTTGTTGAAATAACTATGATTCAAGAACTCATCTGAATCAGTCAAGTATTTGTTTTTCATCCCATGATATGACCTCTCTTTTTTGAAACCCCTGGTATTTTCTTTGTACTTCACTGAAAGTATTCCTAATAGTCTGCCTTGTATTATTGCTGTCTAAATAATTTCTCCCTTTCTTGATTGCAAAGTCTTTGAGAACAGAACCACGCAAAGTGTAGAGATCTCATCAAATAGGAGCTAAGTAAATACTTGTTAAATTGTATTAGCCAAACAAAGCTTTACCAAATTCTTTAAAATTATTAAAATAATTCCTAATGGATATATTTTTGCTCTCTCAATACTCTTTATCCAAAAAAAAAAAGGGAAAAAGAAAAAAAAGGTTGAGACCAATAAAAAGCCATTTGCTTGCCTCACTTATATATAAGCATGCATATAATGGGTAAGTGAACCCATAGGAGCTAGTGAAGCATTTTTAAATCATCAAGGAAAACATTACTATATTACTACAGCTTTTTATCACCTAAAAAGAGATTAAAAGTAATTAAGGTGGTTTAAGAAGAGCCCACCTTATCCCCAAGTACAAGTTATAAACAGAGGAATACTGAGTAAATGCTAGCAATGTGTTTTATTAGCAGAACACTGCTAATTAAAATAACTTACCTTATAACTAAGATAGCCAAGTAGTATTGTTTCAAATAGACTTATCAATGCCACTGAAACCTAAAATAAAAATGGTAACTTAATGAGAAAATGAAACAAAATTAAAATGCATATTCATGGTTATATTATTAACACTAAATAAATAATTGTATGTAATCATATATGTGTATATATATAGACATCATATATATTTGCATCACATGTACATATACTATAGGAAATATCTGTTAGCATTTTGACTTCTATTAGTAGGCAGCAGGCTGCAGGCCATAGTTTGCCATCCCTTGCACTATAGCTTTGTTTCTATAACTTCTAATACTCCTTAATAAATCATTTTATTTTTTATTCAAAATATAAATATATGATAAGAATACTCAAGATTGACAGGTGTTTACATGATACATAAAGAACAGGTGCCTCTAGGTGTATTTTCCTGATGCATAACAACCACAAAAACTGCCCACCACAAATAATTGCCTTTTCCTCAGCAACATCATCTACAAAAGTCAGCATTTTCCTTCAGAAAATACAGAAAATCAAATAAAAGTTTCAGTTGAATAATATATCCAATCTTATCACCCACCTAAACAAAGTAAAAATTCAACATACTTGAACACTAAACAAAATAGACAATACTAGTACTCCAAGTTACTTTCAGATTTTATTTGAATGAACTTCATAATCAATTTCCCTTATGCACATGGATGTGCTAGTACTGCATCTTCTAAACATGCTTCTATCTTTCTTTATAAAATCTACCAGAAGTACAATTTCTATTGTTTCACTACCAAAAAATATATCATTGCAACAGAAAAAGTGACTAGAAAAGATAATGAAATATTTCTGTTTTAAGTACTCTAAGTACTTAAGATAGATAAATAAAATCAATTATACACACATAACCAGAAAATGATTCAGATAAATACACATATATATGTTTATAGGTTTCTGAGGCTTAAGACAATGGGATTGACAGAAACCCTAGAGATTATATTTTGTCTCTTGTTGGAATAAAACTGAATTTAAGTGAATATTACAACACAAGAACAACAACAACAAAATGACAAATACATAGCAGTGGAAGTAAAATATATTCAGAGGTGTATGTAGTAGCCGGGTATTATTAAGATAGAAAATTCAAATATCTTTCATTTTCAAATCATAATCATCCATGCCTTTTTCTAGAGGTACATAATAATAGATGATCTCTAAAACATTTTTATCATGTTATTCAAAATACTATCTAAAAATGAGTATTATTACTATTTTAAAATATCACTATTAAATAAAAGCAATTTAAATACATCAAAATGTATTTCAAGATAATGACTATTCACAATATATTAATTTACTTTTTTTTGCTTACTTTAAATGTGCATTTAACTAAAGAATAGCATAAAATGGAACTCAGAGATTAAAATACATTTTAATGAACACTTTAATATTTTTAAAGTTTTGTATTAATTACGGTTACACACTGCAAAAAGTCAGTGTAAAAAATAACCTAAACATCTAAACAAAACATGAACTCTCTAGACATAATAAAAACTTGATTTCATAGTTATCATCACACTGCATATAAGCTTAAAATAATTCATTATCACACATAAAATGTACAGACTTCACAATCATCATGACTTTTTTTTTTTTGAGTTGGAGTCTCACTCTGTCACCCAGACTGGAGTGCAGTGGCCGCTCCCGGCCCCCGCAGCCTCGACCCGCTGGGCTCCGGCGATCCTTCCGCCTCAGCCTTCCGAGTAGCCGGAACTACAGGCACGCGCTACCACGCCCAGCTAGTTTTTGATTTATTGTAGAGATGAGGTCTCACCAAGTTGCCCAGGCGGTACTGGAACCCGCGGGCTCAGGCAATCCACGCACCTCAGGCTCCCAAAGGTGCAGGATTACAGGCTGAGCCACCGAGCCGGGCTATCATGACTCTTAAAGGCAGAGTGTGGAATGACAGCCACTGGAGACTTAGACTGGTGAGAGGGTGGTGAGTAATGGGTGAGTGATGACAAAGTGCTTAATGGGTACTTTCTGGTGATGGATACACTAAACGCCTGAACTTCACCACAACTCAAATATCCTTGGAACAAAATTGCAAGTGTACCCATTAAATTTATACAAATGAAAGTTTTTCCTCTTTCCTCCAGACTCAATTGTCTTCCAACCTCTAATTTTTTTTCATGTTGGTGATCGTATTCTTCAATTTAATGTGTACTTTAAAAATTAACAGATGATAAAAAGAATCTGTGGGAACTAAACAGAGAGAAAGGAAATAGAGATGTATACAGTTCTCTGGGCCTGAAATCCAGTAGAAAAACAGAAGGAAAAAAAACAGAAGAGGTATCAGGGTCTATAGGGAATACTTCAATAATTTAATTCAGATATGCTGTTCTCTCTCATATTTCATTACTCTTTCTCAAGGACTCTATTTATGAGAGGGCATACTCTTTGCTTTATTTATAAGATTAATTGCTTAGGAACTAAGTAAGCTCTTACTATTGGTGATATGAGTCAGTCTTTCATTTGTTCATTCATTTAACAATTATTTATTGAGATTCTACTATACTACAGACACTGAGGATATAAGAAGCAAATGTTATCAGCTTGGATTAATTTTAAAGGAATTATAAAGCAGGAATAATTAATGTATATATACATTATATAGCAGGAATAATTAATTTGGAAAATCTTGTGGAGTCTTAAAACACTAGTTTACTTCAGTTTTCTCCACATTCTCAAAAGCTCCTTAAAATCTAATCCTGATCACCAGGAAATTCTCAGATGCAGTGTTCAGGCAACTGAGAAGAAAAAGAAATTTTAGTCTCAGATGTGCATGGAGATTAATCAGGCAGAAAGACAGACTCATATTGACTATCAGCAGCTTTCTCTTCAATAGTATTTCTCTGTGATCTATGAATAGACCCAGAAACATAAGGATAAAACAAAATTGTACATAACCTGTAAGCCCCACAAAGGTAGACTTCTGTTCACCCAAAAGATATGAGACCTATAAAAAGAATGATAAATGTTAGTTTTTTAAAAATGTGAAAAATCCATTTGCATTTAAAATTCAATTAAAATTTGAAATATTAAAATAATGCTTAAAAGCACCAAGTATTACATTAACATAAAAACATAGCTGTTTGTATTTTCTTTTTGTTAATACTCATTACTATTCCAGTAAAAATATTTTAAATTTCATTTTCAGTCATTGTTAATGAATTGAAATATGATGGAACATTATTTAAAGAATGATATGGAAGGGCAAAAAAACCTCAAACACCTTATTAGATAATTCTTGGCTGTAAAGTTACTTAAGGGTCTTCTGTAAATCCTATGTTTTTGTTATTTTTTTAAGTATAAATATTTAGGAAATACACACTCAACAGTATAAATCATCAAAATAAAATCAGTAACAGTGTACAACACAATAATATTTCAGATTTTAATATTTATAAAATATTTAACATGCCACTGGGGCAAAAATAACTCTGACCAGGATGAGCATAGAACATTAGACTAGACAAGGAGTGACTGTTTTTAAATATTTCTAAAACAATATGTTTCCTGATGTTAAGAAAGTCTTATGCTTTGCAAATAACATCATAACACTTTCCATGTCCAGCTAATTCTAATTTTGCACAACTTAGACCTTATTGATTCTGCATCATTCCATAAATAATTGATTCAAATGAGAGTCACTCACAGCAATACAACCTACTCAGGGAAAGATAAAAATAGTTATTTTTCATGCCCTCCCAATAGAAATAATCCCCCCATACAAACGAAATCAACTCACTGTTTATACAGGGGGTGCTAAAAACATGAATGCACATTTTAAGTATGATGTATGAGAGCATTAATCAAATGAATGCTAGTGTCACCATGCAACAGGCAGGACAAAGAAAATGGTGGAAACACAGTTGAACAAATGTCATACTACACATTGCTGCATATTTAATTCAACTTCATAAAGTAACACACAGATAAAATCTCTTAACATGTGTTAAGAGATATGGAAGGTCACTACATAATAATAAATGGTTCAATCCATCAACAAGAACTATCCACCCTAAACATATATGCAACCAACATAGAAGCACCAACTTTTATAAAGCATCTTATAGGTAAATGAAAAAAAGACACTGACTCTAACACTATCATAGCTAGAGACTTACATACCCCACTAACAACTCTAGACAGATCATCAGTACAAAAAAATCAACAAGGAGATCCAGAACCTTTATGCGATGTTTGACCAAATGGACTTAATTGATACCTACCGAACACTCCACTCAGCAGCCATGGAATATACATTATACTCATCACTACATTGAATATACTCTAAGATTGACCACATCCTCGGATATAAATCAAGTATAAACAAATGTCATAAGATTGAAATACTGCCAGGCACCTTTTCAGACCATAGAGAAATAAAAATAAATTATCAACACCAACAAAGTTCCCCCAAAACCCACAAAGATGTGGACACTAGACAGCATAATACTGAACAACTCCTGGGTCAACACAGAAAACAAAACAGAGATGAAAACATTTCTAGAAACAAATGAAAACAAAGAAACATCTTACCAAAATCTCCAGGATGCCATGAAGGCAGTACTAAGAGGGGAATTAATATATCTACAAACACACATGAAGAATATGGAAAGATCCGAAATTAACAGCCTAACAAATCACCTGAGGAAGCTGGAAAAGCAAGTCCACCAAACCCTAACTTCAGCAGAAGAATCCAGATCACCAAAATAAAGGCCCAAATTTAGGGCATAAGAAGACAAAAATATAATACAAAAAATCAATGAAACTAAAAGCTGGTTCTTTGAAAGGATAAATAAAATTGGCAGACCCCTGGCTAGATTGACCACAAAAAAGAGATAAAAAGCTCAAATAAACTCACAGGATCACATCTGACCCTGAAGAAATACAAAAGATTATCAGAGATTACAATGTACACCTGTATGGAAACAAACCTGAAAATCTAAATGAAATGGATCTGACATCACACAACAATCACAGGTTGAAATAGGAAGAAATCGAGACAACAAATAGACCAATAAAAAACCAGGAAATCAACTACGTCAAAAGTAAACTATCTACAAAAAAATAACCCTGGTCCAAATGGCTTTCCAGCAGAATTCTCCAAAACATAAAAGGAGGAGCTGATACAAATCCTATTGAAAGAATTCCAGGCAATCAAGAAAGATGGAACTCTTCCCAAATCATTTTATGAAGCTAATATCACATTGATACTCAAACCAGGAAAAGATTCAACAAAGAAAGAGAACTACAGGCCAATAACCTTAATGAACATAGATGCTAAAATTCTCAATAGGATCATAGCAAACTAGATCCAACAACACATCTCAAAAATCATCCACCATGACCAAGTAGGCTTCATCCCCTGGATGCAAGGCTGGTTCAACATCTGGAAGACCATAAACGTAATTAAATACATCAACATATGTAAAAGCAAAAACCACATGATTATATCATTAGACATGGAAAAAGCATTCGATAAAATCCAGCACCCCTTCTTGACAAAAGCACTTGGACATCTAGGCATAGATGGACCACACCCCAAAATGGTAAGAGCCATCTATGAGAAACCCACAGTCAACATACTGCTAAATAGACAGAAATTGGAACCATTTCCCCTGAACACTGGAAAAAGATAAGGATGCCCACTCACAACCCTCCTGTTCAACGTAGTACTGGAAGTCCTAGCTAGAGCAATCAGACACGAGAAGGAAATCAGAGGTATCCAGATAGGAAAAGAGGAAGTCAAGTTATCCCTCTTTGAAGCTGACATGATTCTACTCCTCGAAAACCAAAGAGAATATGTCAAAAACCTCTTTGCACTGATAAAGAACTTTGGCAAAGACTCGGGGTATAAAATAAATGTGCAAAAGACACTCACATTCCTATACACCACCAATAAACAAACAGAAACCCAAATAAAAAGCATAATCCTATTCAAAACAGTCACACACACACACAAAAGAAATACTTTGGCATCTTCCTAACTAGGGAAGTGAAAGGCCTTTACAATGAAAACTACAAAACACTGCTCAAAGAAATCAAAGATGACACAAACAAATGGAAAAATATTCCAAGCTCATGGATTGGAAGAATCAACAGTTAGATGTCCATCTTACCCAAAACAATCTACAGATTCCATGCAATACCCATTAAATTACCAGTAGCATTCTTCTCGGACTTGGAAATGACAACACAGGAATTCATAGGGAAACATAAACAACCACAAATAGCCAAAACAATCCTCAGGAAAAATACAAAACAAAAACGTGAGGTATCACATTCCCAGGTTTTAAACTTTATTGTAAAGCTACAATAATCAAAACAACCTGGTATTGGTACAAGAACAGGCATATAGACTAATGGAACAGGATAGAGATTCCAGAAACAAAACCTCCATTTCTCAAAAGCCTCCACCACCAACCACTGGGGAGAGGAGAACCTATTCAGTAAACCGTGATGCAAAAACAGGCTGATCATTTGCAGAAGATTAAAACAAAACTCCCATGATCATACTCAAAAATCAACTCTAAATTGATCAAAGACCTGAACATAAAACCTCATACTATAAGAACTTTAGAAAATGCAGGAGACATCCTTATGGAAATTGGAACTGGCAATCAATTCCTTATCAAAAGTGCCCATGTCATAAGAGATAAGACAGACAAGTGGGACCTCATCAAACTGACAAGCTTCTGCAAAGCCAAAGAAACCATCGAGAGAGTGAGGAGACAGCCGACAGACTGGGAAAAAATATTTGCTAACTGTATATCTGACAAAGGTCTAACATTCAGGATCTACAAGGAACTCAAATGTGCCGAAAGGAAAAAAACAAACAGCCTTATTACAAAGTGGGCAAAAGATATGAATGACCACTTCTCAAAAGAAGATATACGAGCAACCAACAGATACATGAAAAAATGTTCATCAAATAAGTGCAAATTAAAACCACACTGAGATACCACCTAACTCCAGTCAGAATGGCCATCATCAATAATTCAAACAACAGCAGAAGCTGGAGAGGATGAGAGGAAAAGGGAACACTTCTACACCATTGGTGGGAGTGCAAACTAGTACAACTTCTGTGGAAAACACTTTGGTGATTCCTAAAAGATCTAAAAATCAACCTTCCATACAACCCTGCAATACCCCTGGGAATATTGCCAGAGGAACTCAAATCACTCTATGAAAAAGATACCTGTACACGTATATTTATTGTAGCATTATTAACAATGTCAAAAACATAGAATCAACTGTACTGTCCATTGAAACAAGACTAGATTTAAAAAATGTGGTACAAATACATGATGGAATATTACAAAGCCATAAAGAAGGACAAAATTATGATCTTCGCAGTAACTTGGATGGACTTAGAGTCTGTAATACTGAGTGATCTATCACAAAACAAAGAACTGAGTATCACATGTTCTCACTCATAAGTGGACTTTGAACAACTATCAGAATACTATTGGGATTAGCAGTAGTGGGAAACTGCCAGGGGTTTGCGGGGGCGGGTTTGGCAGCAGTAGGAAACTGCCAGGGGAGGAGGGGCACACCTTATCAACAAAGGTACCTGCATCATGAACATTTGCATACTTAACCCTGACTTATACCCCACATATTTAAAATAAAGAAAAAATGTGTATACATTTTTTGTCACCTCCTGTAGTTATGAAATCTGAGAGGAGACCCATAGTAGTAAGTGTCTTTTCTAATGCCTAAGTCATTTTCTGTTTAGTAAAATGTAACATAACAAAAAACAGTCAACTCATTAAAATCCTTTTGAAGAAAGAATGACAAAATTTTAAAAGATTATTCAAAGAAACTACCTAGCATATTAGACTAAAATACTCTCAAGTTCCAGAATGCGGTATCTACCTTGCTAACTTGCATCTTCAATTTTTCAAATCCAAATCAGTGATGTTTCGCCCAAATAATGGTCCTCTTTCACTTTTTTACATCTCAGTAAATGGTGCCAAATCCTATTGTGTTTGGCTATCTGTTGGGAGCCAACATCTATAGCTACATGGCTGAGGCCTGTAAAGGCCCATCAGGAAGATCGCCTCTGACGTAGGATAACAGTTATACCTATAATATTGGCGTGTGATTAGTGACCAGTGCATATATGGCAGTAAAACTTATAAGTAAATATCAATATGCCTGATGGAAAGTGCACAGCAGAATTATTTTTCTCTGTCTTTCTAAGTTTTACTTCTTTCTAGATATTTTTTAACTTCTATTTCCTGGTAGACTGGGTAGTCAGCTTTTGTTCCCGAAAGCAGTTTCCCCTAGGGCTAAGATTAGAAACTAAATAGTTTTGTTGCCCTGCCCCTAGCCAGGCAGAACTGTTTTCTTTTGTTTCGTTAATTACCGAAACTCTGTCTGTTTCAGCCCATGGCCACCATCATGGCAGCCATGCATTTCCTTGTTCAAAAGTGTGACAGCTACTATTTGATTTTTAGAGTAGACTTGTTAGGATAAAATATATACATATACACTCATAGTTGCGTAAATTTATGCTTGCTGTTTTGTTTCCTTTTGCTACATTATTCAAATATAATAGTTACTACACGATTTATAAAAGAATTAATGATGAGGTATTAGCTTAATAGGATATAGCATAGTGTTAAAGGTCAATCATTAGATTATATAAAAATTAAAGTTTAGACATATGAAACTCATATGAATTATAGTAAAGTTTGGTAGTTTTAAGAATAAGTTTTAACTGAGTTATAAGGTATTACGTTAAGTCATAATAGGTTAATAGTATAA
>NW_007258441.1:409885-410403 GCF_000164805.1 Carlito syrichta | reverse complement strand
CATCTCCTAACCAGAGACATGAAAGACCTTTACAATGAAAAGTACAAAACACTGTTCAAAGAAATCAAAGATGACACAAACAAGTGGAAAAGTATCCCATGCTCATGGATTGGAAGATCAACATTGTGAAGATGTCCATCCTACCTAAGGCAATCTACAGATTTAATGCAATACCCATCAAATTACCAACAACATTCTTCTCAGACTTAGAAAAAACAATTCAGCAATTCACATGGAAACACAAACGACCAAGAATAGCCAGAGCAATCCTCAGCAAAACAAACAAACAAACAACAACAACAACAAAACAACAAAGCAGGAGGTATCACATTACCAGACTTCAAACTTTACTATAAAGCTACAATAATCAAAACAACTTGTTATTGGTACAGGAACAGGCATATAGACCAATGGAATAGAATTGAGATTTCAGAAGCAAAACATCAATTTCTCAACCAACTTATCTTCGACAAAGCCTCCACCACCTACCACTGTGGAGAGGAGAAAGTAAACGGTGC
>NW_007258441.1:381642-408607 GCF_000164805.1 Carlito syrichta | reverse complement strand
AGTATCACATGTTCTTACTCATATAGTGGACCTTGAACATCTATCATAATACTATAAGAAAAGGACTGACAGTGGTGGGAAACTATGGGGGGGTAGAGATGGGAAGGGAGGTGGGGCTAACGGTAGTGAATATCTATCTGGGGACGGGAAGACACCCCTTATCAACAAGGTTGCCGGAATGATGCACTGTACCCCACAATTTCACTGTACCCCACAATTTTAAAATTAAAAATTAAAAAAAAAAAAAAAGAATTGGCATAGCCCATCAAAGCTGTACTGGATAAAAAAAAATGTGGTACGTATATACAATGGAATATCATGCATGCAGCCATAAAGGACAAAGATAAGGACTCTGCAGCAACTTCGATGGATTTTAGAGTCGATCGTACTAAGTGATCTATCACAGAAAGAAAGAACAGAGTACCGTATGTTCTCACTCATATGCGGACCTTGAACAATAATAATACTATAAGAAAGCAATTGGCAGCAGTAGGAAACTGTCTGGGGAGTAGGGGTGGGATTGGCAGTTGAGGGAAACTGCTAGGGGAAGGAGGGGTATACTTTATCAGCAAGGGTACCTGTGTAATCAACGTTTGTATACCTAACCCTGAATTGTACCCTACATCTTTATAATAAAAAAATGAAAAAGAAAAAAAAAAAGAAGAAAAGAAAATTACTGTGTCTAATTCACCTGACTGAAAACTGAACTCTGGGCAAAATAACTTAGTGTTTCTATTTTAAATAAATCAGAACTTTATAATGATGTACATTCTATTTAGAAAATGTGTATAATTGTTTTGTAATGACTACCCTACAAGCATTTTCAATACTCTAAATGATTTAGCTTAATATTGTTTCAAATTTAAAAGCCATTCTTATGATCCACATTGTAGAATGCTACATATATAATGGTATAAAGGAAAGCATTTACATTTTAGATTAAATATTTAGCCAAATGAAGACATAATTAACATGACCATTTTACAACATGAATAGATTTTTCCTTATAGGTCGAACTTCAGTTTTCTCATTTGTTCTTGTGATTATAAACCTTCAAGTATTTAATGATGAAACAATATTAATTACTGAATAGGCTCTAAATCTAATCCTATATTGCCTAAAAAAGAGTAATGTTATTTTTCAAATACTAAAAATAGCTTTGAAAAAATCACACCAGCTTAATATTATTTATCTCTTATTTGTTTATTTTTCTCAAAATGACCAAGAAGAAAAAGAAACAGTCACATAGTATACACTGTTCCAAATGAAGCATGAAAAGACACCAAAATTGAAGAATTCAAAAACTTTTGAGCACTGGGTAAAGTGTGTCGATAGGTGTATTGCATCAAATGGACAGTTATTTTGAACATGTCTGAAGCTTAAACATGTGAGAATAAATATACAATTTTTTATAAATAAATTCTGAGTTTTTTGGATCCTCACTTGTATTTTAAATCTTTATCTCTGCCTCCAACAATTGCAAGTAGTAGTCTCATTTTCATGGTGAAAAAATATTGGTAAAAGAATTTTTTTATGTAACCAAAGATCAACATTACTGGCAATGCAGGTAAAAACAGAGATCTCCGGGGTCTCCTAAAAGAATATGCCATCATATTCTTGTATGGATACACCGTTTGGTCTAAAAATGAGACACCTGTGCTTTTCTAAGTTTTGCTGTTGTTACTATTCAATTGTTATATTGATAAGAGAATATCAAGGAGAGTATTTTTAACACCTATAAAGTGATAATTACAAAGATCTAGATAGTAATAAAACTTCCTTCACAGAGTCATTTTACTTGTTTGGTGCAATCAGAATTTATTATCTAGGCCTTCACCTATTTATAATGAGCTTTCACAAACCTAGAAAACAGCAGAACAAGCTCTTCCAGTTCATGCCTTATCTGAGAGGAAGGACAATATCCCAAATGAGATGTAAATGCTAGAATAGAGTGCCTTTTACCTCTGTGCTTATATCTTCAGCTAGAAATGACATTGTATCGCCTAAATAATACAATACTTTTCATTGAGAAATAGCCAATAAAAGTTGCATATTACTTCATGGAAAGCAAGAATGAAATCCTGAGTGAGTCTATTACAGAAAATGTTGTGTGCAACAAAAAAGCTTCTTAAAAACCCAGCCTTCCTACAGTAGATTATCTTACAGATAAGACATCAACCTCTCTGTAACCCGGAGCATGAAATGAGAAATCTTACTAAAAACAGCTGCAGATGCTTTTTCATGAGAAGAAGAGGTGATGATGTGGTAACAGATGTTCAACTTCTCCCTCAGTGACAAAGCATATTGGTGATCTCAAGTAGGACTGGCATCTCAGGGAAAGCAATTATATTCTTTGTGTTCTTTGTGAGTGACGGTGGTAATGAAACTGAAGTAATTAGGACAGATTAAACAAAGAAAGATAAACATTTTGCCCAAACAGAGGTTGAAGATACATGACCACAGAAAGAAAAAAAAAAAATATATATATATATATAGATATATAGATATATATATAGATATATATAAATATATATATCTATGCCATATACCATGCATATGGTCATGGGCAACAATGCCTTTATATCCTAACTGTTTATTTTATATAAAATGGTTATTAAAATATTTAATTTAAAATGGCATGTGCAGTCACATTTCTGGTCAGAATATTTGCAGATGGTCTTTTAAAATAGTTAAACAGTATATAAATATGTTTTAAGCTACTATTTTTGAGAGATGTCAAATATTTTATACTGTGTATATACACTTACAATAGACTCTGGGATGTATTTTCTGAGTTTGAAATCTATTGTCTGATATTGCAGAGATATTATGTAGGTGAACTGTAGAAAGCTCCTTTTTTTAGACATACATGCCTGGTTCTGCATTCCTGCTGGTGTGCTAGTTTGGGATAGTGGGCTAGCATTCTGAATATTATTTGCTGGTGACATATGGTGCACAAACAATATGTGATGTTGCCTAATTTAGGCAATGAAATTAATTAATACATCTAAAATAGTGACTTAGTCATAGAAATTTTTTGGTCTTCTTACAAAACAAAATTAAAGGTGAGAATGAATCTGTGGGTCTAATACTAGAAGATTGAGGAGTTAAAAAATATATGAGCTCATGTCAAGGGTGGAGATTAAGAAGCTGTCTTTACTTCAACAGAGATCAAATTGTCAGTTGTACTTTATCATGGCCAGCTTCAGATTGATATGAATAATTTGTACCTGTCATAGACGAGCAGGCCTTTCCCCATCACCACTTGCTTGTGTGAGTCTTCTAGATGGAACTGAAGGTTCTGAAAGATATTAATGAAATTCAAGGATCTAGGAGTTAATCCTGAAATTATTTAGGAAAAATAGACTAATAATAAAGTGACACTGCTTGAAACATTTGCATTCCCCTCTGTCTCGCACACACATTTAGATATTTGAGCCCTTTGGATTCCTAGGAAATAGGAAAAAATTGAGAGACTCATCTACTTTACTGTGGGATGCAAGTCATGCCCATTTCCCAGGTTGATTTTAGGCAACTGCTTTGAATTTATATAAATTCTAGTATTACACTGCAAACTCCAGTCTCTTAGTTCCATCTGCCAACTCATGACAATCCACACAACAGTAGAAGCTAAAGGCTAGAGTTGAGGCAAATGATTTCAGATGCTATCTTTTGGAGGGTATACTTAATTTTTCCTTGATGATTCACTATTCATAACACTTAACAATAATTAAGCCATTGTACACTAAATATTTCAAATGCATCTTCTGTGTTTTCCTCTTTCAGAGCATTGAATTGAAGCCAAAGAACTGAAATAAAAAACAATAGAGAACAACAATAGGGATAGAAAGGCATCTTGAAAATGGACTAACAGGGAATGGGGATGCATATACAATTTTGCCTAACTCAGTATTAGATATGTTTAAGTTTTAATGTTTCTCAACACCTACAATCATCAATAGATTAATTTTTATATTTATATTTTCATGATGCAGAAGATAAAAAACTGTAGACGAGTTTCTAATTCTGAAAACCTTTAATTTTTAGGTGAGAGTAATAATATACATGAAATGAAAATAATATAAAACAAGCATAACTAAAATATGCTTTCAGACCTGAATTTTAAAATTTTTAAAATCTAAAAATTAAATGCAAATTAAATATAAAATAGCTAAGACACAAATGTTGTGAGTTTGGAAAAATAAACACGATGAGTGCGTAGCATCAGGAATTTTAAGAGGTGTATACATTACTCTATGAGAAAGAGTATCTTTGAGGCCAAGAAATGGAAAAATAATAACAATTAGAAACACAGAAAATTAAAATCCATTGAAATTTTTCAAGATTTTTAACATCAGTAATTTTACTTATGAGTTGTTTTTTTTTTTACTGTAGCTAAAATACTTCCTCATTTCTTATAACTTTGGATTGCAGATGTGGTGGCATAAGAGTATGTTAGCAGGTCCATTTGGAGACTGATAAAGTAATAGTCAAAGTCATTGAGAGATATCAAATGTTCCTTTTAATATGAAGACATGTTCATTTTATAACTGAACTGAAACCAAATATAACTAAGTAAAATAATATTAAATTTACAAGGACATACACAGAATGTACTGGATAAAGACTTGTATCACCTATTTTAAGACCTTTGAGCACTAATTAAAATAGAAAACAAACAATCAAAATAGGTACTCAGCCAGGCTCGGTGGCTCAGCCTGTAATCCTGCGCCTTTGGGAGGCTGAGGTGAGTGGATTGCCTGAGCCCACGGGTTCGAGACCCGCCTGGGCAGTGAGACCTCATCTCTACAATAAATAAAAAAATCAGCCGGGCGTGGTAGCGCATGCCTGTAATTCCGGCTACTTGGAAGGCTGAGGCGGAAGGATCGCCGGAGCCCAGCAGGTCGAGGCTGCGGTGGCTGGGAGTGGCCACTGCACTCCAGTATGGGCGACAGAGTGAGACCCCAACTCAATAAAAAAAAAAAATAGGCACTCAATATTCAATGTTAGGCAGTATATAATCAGGTTGGTTTGTTTTTTCAGAATTTGAAATGATTGGAAGGCACATACAATGAAGGTAGTGGATAATTTGGAAGATATTAAGAGAAAGATGAAAGCATTAGTGCAGATACACAGTTGCTTCATATTTATTAGAGTAGTGTGGTGTAAAATAAATTTGCATTTGAAAATTTGTGTAGCCTCTGTATTGAATTAGTCCTCAGAGGACTGGAACTGGACTAAAGTGATTTGAAGTTAGAATAAAAATGAAATAAAATGCATGGGAGTGTCATTAAAAGAAGAAATAATTTATAAACGATCAAGCAAATTCACAACTCTACAGAGTTTGAAAACAAAATAATTTTGGTTCTCTTAACAGCAAAGGTGATTCTCAAGTCATATCACCTACTGACAAATAGTATCTAATACAGTTTACCTCAATCCTCTTTGAACATCTTCTGTAGATAAACACAAATGTATCAAAATTGAGGTCAGTTCTCTAATCTTAATTAAGAGAAGACCATAAACCATATTCTAAAGGGACTTTCCACTAGTTCTGCAATCATGTATGTGTATTAGAAAATACAATTTTGAACTAAGCATATTCCTTATGCTGAACTTAAAGTGGATTAAAAGCCCTGAAAATGTAGGAACTTTGTCAGATTAACCCCACTATATTTCCTTCACTCAAAGACACAGTGACCATAATGAGCAGAAAATATATAAGCAAATGGGGAAGCATTGCCCAGTTCTATATTCCTGAGCTTGCCTGACCCAAAGTCTTATTTTATCCATCATTTCACTGTATTCAACTTTCTTATTTTTACATTTATTAGGGAATTATAGCTAACAATGCACTCAATTCAGGAGGAAATAGAGGAACAACAGGAAATGGGAGAAGCACCCTAATTTCCTCAACCACCAAGAAGAAAATATTGACACCATGGGCAGGGTCAGGAACAGCAATAGCAATACGTGATAAGGAATGTAACTTTTCATGTAATACAAATTCCAAAGCACTGTAGCTGCATCTATAGCATAACTGATAAGTGGAAGAATGAGAACTCTGATCTTAGTTCCTAGGGTCAGCTGAAAAATCAGTACATGCTGAGCATTACAAATTAAGTCCAGGTTATTTCACGTCAATCTAATCTAGTGGTTTTCAATCCTATCAGACCTAAAGCAAATACTTTATCTTAAAATTTTTATCTATGAGACTATAAACACCTATACAAATATATATTTTTAAATACTCTCACTATATTATGGAGGATAAATAAATTTAATTATGTGAAATAAAAAGTGCATCATATGCATGTTTAGACAAATTCTACCAGAGCAGTCTTTAGGCTGGGGTAGAAATACCCCTGAGGATACACAGAAACTTTCTAAAGATTTTAGTGTTTATTTTAGGAAAAAGTTAATTATGACATCAAATAAAATTACATCAAAATATTTAATTATTATCTGTAAAAGATGGTCACAAAAGCTAAGCACCTGAACAATATGTGTACTCACACAAAATTACTGCAAAATAATGTACATTTTATTATAATCTTTATTTTAAAAATGATTGCTTTAGCCCCCACTTCATTATTATAAATTAATTTTTAAAACCTGGCAATTTAATTGTTCTTATGACAAATGATAATAAACAAATAACATGCTGCATTTATATTATTTTACTCTGAACTTAAATGTCTCCATTAATTTATTCAGTAAGGTTCATTTTTTCCCCTTCCCTTAGTAGCTTTCATCATATGTTTAAAAATATATCAATATGTTCATTTCTGCAGAATGAAATATGGAGATTTGATCTGAGTTAGGTAAGGTTCCCTGGAGTAACAATGGAACTGAGAGTAGAAACCTTAACAAAGCAAAGAGAGAAAAAAAGGGGCACAAAGAGGGAAACAAAGGGGTACCAATCAGGAGAACAACATTAGCAAAAGCCCTTTGGTGGCAACTAGTTGGCACATATACAGGAATAGAATGCAACATCAAAAATATGATATGAAATTATTAAAAGTAAAATAATTGGAAAGTCAAATTGTCAAATGAATGTATGCGTGTGCACACATGCACACACACAGACACACACACACAGACACACACACATATATTTTTCCTGGATATTATACTTCAAGAAATCTAACCTAAATTTGAATCTTTGATTTTTTGTGATTAAGACCACCTACATGCCTTAGTATGTGTGTGTTGCTATAAAGGAATACCTTAGTCTGGGTAATTTGTAACAAAAGGCAGTTTATTTGGTTGACGGTTCTACAGTCAGTGCAAGAAGCATGGGGCCATCATCTACATCTGGTCAAAGACTCAGGCTTCTTCCACTCTCTGTGTGCAAAGATCACATGGTGAGAGAGAGGGAATGAGAGGAGGAGGTGCCTGACTCTTTTCAACAACCAGCACTAATGGAAATTGAGTGATTATTCACTAGGAGTGAGAACTCACTCACTCCTGGAAAATTGGCAACAAGTCATACATGAGAGATCTTACCCATGACTCAAACACCTTTCACCAGACCCACCTCCAGAACAAGGGATCACATTTCAACATGAGACTTGACAGGACCAAACAAACCATACTTAAACCACAGTGCCATATATAACATTGCCACTCCCATTCAGCCTGGAACATACCACTTGCTCCCCCTTTTTTATTGCAAGTTGTAGTGATAGTAACTGTTGAAGCACTCAATTCTGCTTAGATCTCCTGGCCCTGAAATTTTCTATTATTTTAATTTATTTTGAGAATTTTACTTTTCTTCTTGTTGCATATCTTTGTTTGCTTTTGAGTAACCTTCTTGCCTATCCATAGTTTAGAGAATCTCAAGTTTGTATCATCCACAAACAAAATTGGTATTTTTTGTATTTCTCCATTCTAGTGTTCAGTGCTAGAAAAAATTAGCCAGTATATTAATAGATGTGACAGCTTTTGAAATATTTCAGTAGAGTTTTACCTATATAATTCAAATGCTTATTGTATATACATAAGCTTATGTGTATGATATAATATATATATAATAAACAATATAAGATATATAGTTCAGAAATTGCTGACTTTATATGATTTTCTGTAAGCATTATCAAACTGTGTGATGGGACTAGAACAGTAAAAAGTTATGACTCAGATGTTAAGCCGGAATTGAGTGGGAGGACATATCTTCATTTAAATTTATTATATATATATATATGTTTGTGTGTGTGTGTATAAAATTATTTCCATACATAATATATATTCCAATTTATATACAATATATGTGTGTGTGTGTATATATATATAAGATAGTATATACATATATATAAGATATTATTAAATACATATATATAAGATAGTATTAAATAAAAGCTGGGATAATAGAAAACATTTTATAAGAAAAGTGGAATTTGAGTTATATTTTTATATCTTACAAAGAACAAAATTAATTAACACAGAATGGTATCAAAGTTTCTCTTCTGCAGATGAGAAAATTGAGGTAAAGAGAGACTACAGAACTGATCTTGGGCTAGCAGGATTTGCTGTTGAAGTCTATGGTAGAACAAAGTTCTCAAATCAGTGACCTTTTTAAATATTTCAGATATTTTTTATATTATGCAATGCTAATTATTTCATTAGAATTGTATTTAAATTTTTTTTAGAAACTGTTGTAAAAGAGGTAAATCCTAACCTAATAGTACTAATGATTACTTTATAACCCTACAGATACTATGGGATATTTCTAATGCCTGTGTCTGATTTAATAATGTTAGATAACTATGTATGTCTCAAAAGAAATCTTTTTACAAATAAAAGAAGAAGTAGGTTTGTACTATCATTATTATTATCATTATTATTATCTAATCAAGTTCAAGTACAAAAGCATGTACCAACACAATTGGGAACATGTTAAGCTAAACTGATTTCATTTTAAATAATTTTGATTTACACTGCTTATGTGATATGACTTGGACTTAGCAAATTGACTATTGCTTATAAAACACAGAAAATCAAAGATAAGACAAATACATTTTTGTTTCAACTCAGTTGTAATCTGTTATTCCATAAAAATTTCACATCAAGATTTATATTGAGAAAATGATCTTTCTCAGTCCTTTTTAGTCTAGATCTCCATGTGGTACACTGACAATTTTTGTGGTAGTATTCGTGTACAGAGTTGCTTGACCAATTTCAAAAGATCTCTATTGCTGGAATCAGCATGCATAAAATGAAACATAGTTGACAAAAAGAATAGCAAATTCAAAGCATAAATTACATATTCTGGGAAAAAACAGCATGTGGAAGAGATATGGCAAGGGAAATAGAAATGAATATCTATATAGAGTGCCCAGTGCTGCATAATAGATTCCCACAAGCTGTTACTGAGTGTGTTAAAGGTATCACAAATTTTCAGCTTGCATAAGAAAGAAAATTACAATGCAATATTTTAGGAATAAGAATTGGCTTTCTCAAGTTATTCTTTAGACCCTAGTGAAAGGAATTTTCATCAGTTCCATCTTCTAACATTTCTTAAGAGATACATTTTGTTAGAAAAATATTAAAACACTACCAATTCAAAATGGTATGGAGCTGATGAACTAGTTGAAAGGCCCTTTCTTAGTTACTGACTCTGCAGCTTAAATTGGGATACTGTAAGAAATCTGCATGAGCATGCTGAGTAAGAAGTCAGATTCAGAGACTTAGGGGTCACCAACCTATTGCAATTGGGAAGCGTTCATGAGCCAGTTGAAATGAAGAAATTTACACTGTAGAGAAAAACAGAAATAACTTTTTGAGAAAAGGAGAGCTGAGAAAGTCCAGAGTGCAAGTAGAGGGACCCCTTGGTTGGTAAGTTGCACGGATCTGTCATACATGATAGGATGATATGCAGAGGATACAGATTCTTATGAATGTTTATTTCATCCTGATAAAATGAGATATCTCAGATTGTTACTGTTAATAAAGTATGCACCAAACCATTAGGTGAGACTGAGGAAGGTCGAAGAAAAATTGTATTTATTTATATCTTATTCAGCATGCTCATGCAGAATTCTCACAGGTTCTTAAATTTAACATGTCAAAAATTCAAAAAATGAGAGGAATTGGAAATTGAAGAAAATGTAAATATATACAAAGCAACATTTCTGGGTAGAATGAAGTAACCATTTGAAATTTGTAGTCTTGAATGTAGGATAAGACAAGTCATTTTTGATGTGTGCATTCATGAGGAAGGCAGAAAATGAAAATTAATTAGGTATCACATTTTATCTGTTAAGTAAAACAGATGGAGAAGAAGAAAGGGAGTTAAATGTGTTTCCAAGGGTCCTGTTATAATTATGGAACATTAAATCTAAGTTGAATAAGAAATGCATTTCTTAGAGAAAAGTAATTTATAGAAAAAAAATAAATTGGAATTTTATTAAAGTCAAAATGTTGATGAGGAAAAAATAAATTAAAACACAAAGAAATCATATTTTGAGAGAACCATTTTGTTGTTGTTATTGTTGTTGTTGTGTGTGTATGTGCATGAGCGCATGCTTAAATCTCTGGGTCCTAATAAGTGGTGTTTAAACAAAAACAAAAATATATTTATTTGAGAAGTCTGAAGAGATAGCATCAGTGTGGTCAGAATACAAGAAAGTTCCTATTCTGAAGAGTTGGGAAAGATATGCAGAAATCATTTTGAATATTTGGAAAATTTGCCAATAATATACCTTGTCAGTCAAAAATATATTGTGGGTTTTCTGGGGAGGTTGTGTAAGTGTTCGGGGATTATGTCAATTAATGACTTTGTCGAATGATAAGTGAACTAGGAAGCTTAGGTTTTGAGAGTGTGGGAGGTATACAGGTTTCTATGGCGCGTGGGTTTCTAAGGGTGTGAAGAAGTGTATGAAGCTCATGAATTTCATCATGGTTGTCCCTTGAGGGAAGATAGAAAACATTTCAACTTAGATGGCGTGGGCTTTGATCAATTTTCATTTGAATTCAGGGCGCAGTGGTCAAGACAGTGAGTATAAGTAACAACTTACTCAAGGTATGACTTCTTTGGGTCCCACCTCTTCTGAGGGTCTTTTTATCCAACAATGTGCTGTTTACACAGCCTCTTTTTCAGTCAGAGACAGAACCTCTTTTCTAAAGTAGCAGTTTATTGTTGCAACTTGACTATGAGGGTCTTAAAGGCTGTTTCTCCTGTCGAGAAGAGAAAATAAAAAGTATGTATGCATATTTGTGTGTTTATATATATATGAGATTTAATATGATTTCCTATAGTTCTACAAGTATCTTAAGCCATTGTTAGTTTAACACTTATAATAGTGGCTTTCAAATCTTTTACTTTGTGCAAAATAATTAAGATGTAGTGTGTATACATAGAAACACACATAAGTTTAAAATACTGATTTGTAATATATTTATAAATTATACATATGCACACTGGCCTTAATACGTGTATTTTACACATAGATAAATTAGAAATTAAATATGAATATTTGATATATATAAGCAGAATTTCTAGTAGTTTCTTCCCCATAGAGAGAATACCTGTTTAGGAGGAAAATATATAATCTTTGTGGAACATGGTCATTTCATTTTTGAGACCTCTCAGAGAGTTTAAGAAACCCACTATCTAAACTATGTTAAGTTAATTCATTATATTTGAGTATTATAGTGTGTAAAAATATATATACAATAAGGGTATTTTTATTTTATGTGAAAAATTATATGAAAATTTCCTAATTCACTAAAGGAATGTGTAATAAACCTATACAATGGAAATATGTATTTTTCAAGAGATTAAGTTTACTTTCAACTTTGTGATAGCTGATTTCTGGACTTCCCGTTTAGTACAAGATATTTTTGTTTGTTTGCACCTGTTTTTACAGTTAACATGCATGCAATTTAAACATGTGTTCTCATGCTCTAAATGATATGTGCAACCATAAATTCAACATGTGTCTTAGCATGGTGTGCAATCTGATTTTCCTAGGTTTTTCAGATTAATCCAACCTCTTTATCTTCATTGCTCTTACTTGACTTGAAACCCAGTCCTCCCATACTCTTTTTGCTTTAATAGTTTTCTGTTCTGTCTACTTACCCATTTTTTTTTCCAGGTCTGACCTACTCTGTCATCCATGATCACATTACTACTCTAAACACAGTACTCACTCTCACAGTCCTGATTACTGAGGCAGCTGATGATACTTGTAATGCTGGATTGGAGTTCCTTAGCAAAAAATTGATGATACTAAGACATTTCTTAACAATTACCTGGATTTCTATCATCAACTTAAGTTTATCTTCTTCTATATATAGTCTTAATATCTTTATTCCAAAAGTTCATCTTCCTCTTCACCCTACACAACTAATTTCTTATTTCTTATTCTGTGTTTTATTTGGTCTTGTCCTTTGACTCCCCTTTTAAATTTCTATTTAAGAGAGGAATATTATTGTAAGAGATTAGCTTGCGTGAAAGTGGAACTATGAATATGCCCAAAGATGCACAGGACCTTGGACCTTAAAACTGCATTCCATGGAGGATGGATCTTGTAAAATTGAGGCACTTTTGCTTGAACTGGGATATGTAAACTTAAAGATACAGAATGAGCTCAGTCTGAGATTTTCTACACAGTAAAAAGGAAAAAGATTTCTTGGGGGAGTACTTTTTTTAAAAAGTGCATATTTTTTATTTTAAAATTGTGGGGTACAATTAAGGGTTAGGTATACAAATATGCATTGTGCAGGTACCCTTGTTGATGAGACAGATGTCGACTACCATTAATACCACCTCCCTTACCCTTCCTGCCCCCCCCATAGTTTCCCACCACTGTCAATCCTTTTCCTAAGTATTACAATAGTTGCTTAAGGTCCACTTATGAGTGAGAACATATGATACTCAGGTCTTTGTTTCTGTGAGAGATCACTCAGTATTATAAACTCCAATTCCATCCAGGTTGCTGCAAAATTCATCGTTTTGTTCTTTTTTGTGACTGCATAATATTCCATTGTGTATATGTACCACATTATTTTATACAGTTCTTTTTTGATGGACAGCATGGTTGGTTCCATGATCTTGCTATTACAAACAAAGCTGCAATAAACATACATGTGCAGGTATCTTTTTTATAGAGTGATTTGGGTTCTTGAGGGTATATTCCCAGTAGGGGGATTGTGGGGTTATATGGAAGGTCGATTTTTAGAGTTTTTAGGAATCGCCACACTGATTTCCACAGAGACTGCACTAGTTTACACTCCCACCAACAGTGCAGGAGTGTTTCCTTTTCACCACATCCTCTCCAGCATCTGTTATTTTTCGAGTTATTGATACTGTCCATTCTGACTGGAGTTAGGTGGTATCTCAGAGTGGTTTTAATTTGGATCTCCTTGATGGTTAGTAAGGTTGAATATTTCTTCATGTGTCTGTTTGTCGCTCATATGTTTTCTTTCGAGAAGTGTCTGTTCATATCTTTTGCCCACTTTGTAATGGGGTTGTTTGATTTTTTTCTTTTCAGCATGCTTGAGTTCCTTGTAGATCCTTGATGTTAGGCCTTTGTCAGACATGGAGTTGGCAAATACTTTTTCCCAGTCTGTGGGCTATCTTCCTGCTCTCTTGATGGTTTCTTTGGCTTTGCAGAAGTTTGTCAGTTTAATGAGGTCCCACTTGTGTATCTTATCTCTTATGGCCCATGCATTTAGGTTTTTGCTCAGGAGTTGGATGCCAGTTTCAACTTCCATAAGGGTGTGTCCTGCATTTTCTAAAATTCTTATGGTTTGTGGTTTTACATTTAGGTCTCGGATCCATTTAGAGCTAATTTTTGTGTATGGGGATAGATAGGGGTCTTGTTTGAATCTTCTGCATGTGGTCAGCCAGTTTTCCCAGCACTGTTTACTGAATAGATTGTCCTCTCCTGAGTGGTGGGTGGTGGTGGCTTTGTTGAAGATGAGTTGGATGAGAAATTGAGGCTTTGCTTCTGGAATCACAGTTCTATTCCATTGGTCTATATGCCTGTTCTTGTACCAATACCAAGCTGTTTTGATTAATGTAGCATTATAGTAAAGTTTTAAGTCAGGTAGTGTGATACCTCCTGCTTTTTTTTGTTGTTGTTGTTTCTGTTTTTTGCTAAGGATTGTTCTGGCTATTCTTGGTCATTTGTGTTTCCATATGAATTCCTGTATTGTTTTTTCTAGATCTGAGAAAAATGTTTCTGGTAATTTGATGGGTATTGCATTAAATATGCAGATTGTCCTAGGTAAGATGGACATCTTCACAATGTTGATTCTTCCAATCCATGAGCATGGGATATTTTTCCACTTGTTTGTGTCATCTTTGATTTCTTTGAGCAGCGTCTTGTAGTTTTCATTGTAAAGTTCTTTCACGTCTCTGGTTAGGAAGATGCCATGGTATTTCATTTTTTTGTGTGACTATTGTGAATGGGATTGTGTTTATTTGGGTTTCAGTTTGTTTGTTATTGGTGTAAAGAAATGTGATTGTCTTTTGCACATTTATTTTATACCGTGAGACTTTGCCAAAGTCCTTTATCAATGCAAGGAGGTTTGTGACAGATTCTCTTGGGTTTTCAAGGTACACAATTATGTCATCTGCAAAGAGATAACTTGACTTCCTCTTTTCCTATTTGGATACACCGATCACCTTCTCTTTTCTGATTACTCTAGCCAGGACTTCCAATATTATATTGAGCAGGAGGGGTGATAGTGGGTATCATTGTCTTGTTCCAGTTTTCAGGGGAAATGTTTCCAATTTTTGTCTGTTTAGGAGTATGCTGGCTGTGGGTTTCTCATAGATGGCTTTTACTATTTTGAGTTATGTTCCATGTATGCCTAGATGTTTGAGGGTTTTTATCAAGAAGGGTGCTGTATTTTATCAAAAGCTTTTTCTGAGTCTAATGGTCTAATGATATAATCATGTAGTTTTTGTTTTGACCTCTGTTGATGTATTTAATTACATTTATGGTTTTACGAATGTTGAACAAGACTTGCACCCCAGGGATGAAGTTTACTTGGTCATGATGGATGATTTTTGAGATGTATTGTTGAATCCAGTTTGCTGGGATCTTGTTGAGAATTTTAGCATCTATGTTCATCAAAGATATTAGTCCGTAGTTCTCTTTCTTTGTTGGGTATTTACCTGGCTCGGGTATCATTGTGATGTTAGCTTCATAAAATGATTTGGGGAGAGTTCCATTTTTCTCAATTGCCTGGATTACTTTCAGCAGGATTAGTATCAGCTCCTCCTTAAATGTCTTATAGAATTCTCCTGGAAAGCCATCTGGTCCAGGGCTTTTTTTGTAGGTCTTTTTTTTATTACATAGTCAATTTCCTTGATTGTTATTGCTCTCTTTAGGGTCTTGATTTCTTCTTGTTTCAATCTAGGTAGGTTGTGTGATGTTAGAAAGTCCTCCATTTCCTTAAGGTTTTCAAGTTTGTTTCCATACAAGTGTACATAGTAGTCTCTAATATTCTTTTGTATTTCTTCAGGGTCAAATCTGACTTCATCTTTTGTGTTTCTGATTGTGTTTATTTGGGCTTTTTCTCTCTTTTTCTTGGTCAGTCTAGCTAGGGGACCATCGATCTTGTTTATCCTTTCAAAGAACCAGCTTTTTGTTTCATTGATTTTTTTGGTAGTATCTTTTTGTCTTCTATGTCCCAGATTTGGGCTTTTATTTTGGTGATCTGGATTTTTCTGCTGAAGTTAGGGTTTTCATGGTCTTGCTTTTCCAGTTTCCTTAGGTCATTTGTTAGGCTGTTAATTTGTGATCCTTCCATTTTTTTCATATGCATTTGTAGAGATATGCATTCCCCTTACTACAGTTTTCATGGCATCCCAGAGATTTTGGTAAGATGTTTCTTCATTTTCATTTGTTTATAGGTATCTTTTGATCTCTGTTTTAATTTCATCATTGACCCAGGAGTTGCTTAGCATCATGCTGTTTAGTGTCCATGTCTTTGTGGGTTTGGGGGGAACCTTGTTTGTGTTGATGTTTATTTTTATTCCACTGTGGTCTGAGAAGGTGCATGGCAAAATTTCAATCTTTTAAAATTTCTTTATGCTTGATTTATGGCAAAGTATGTGGTCAATCTTAGAGTACATTCTATGTGTTGATGAGTAGAATGTTTATTCTGCTGTCATTGGGTGGAATGTTCTGTAGGTATCAATTAAGTCCATTTGGTCAAGAGTCACATTGAGGTTCTGGATCTTGTTGCTGATTTTTTGTCGTGATAATCCGTCTAGGGTTTTGAATGGGGCATAAAGTCCCCAGTTATGACAGTGTTAGAGTCATTATCTTTTCTGAGTTTATCTAGAAACTGCTTCATGAAAATTGGCGCTCCTATCTTGGGTACATGTATGTTTAGAATGGATATTTCTTGTTGATGGATTGAACCTTTTATCATTATGTAGTGACCTTCTGTATCTTTTTAAATTTTTGATAGATTAAAGGGTATTGTGTATGAGATTAAGGTTGTGACTCCTCTTTTCTTTTGTCTTCCATTCACCTGAAAATTTGTTTCCCTTCCTCTTACTTTGAGTCTGTCAGTGTCCTTTCTAGTGAGAGGATTCTCTTGAAGGCAATACATTTTTGCCTGGTGATATTTTATCCATTTTGCCATTTTATGTGTTTTCAGTGGTGCATTTAGTCCATTCATATTTAGACTAATTATTGAAATGTGAGAGCTGATCCCTATCATAAGGTTCATACAGAGTTGTTGTTGTTTCTGTTTGTTTGTTGTCTTTCTTTTGGTTTTGGTGTTGGTTCACGTGTGTTTTTAATTTATTGCTTGTACTCTTGTGAAGAACGTTGTTGTTCTTATTTCATTTTCTTCTGTGTTCAATACTTTCTTAAGTGTTTCTTGTATAGGTGGTCTGGTGGCAGCATAAGTTCTTAGGGATTGGGTATCTGGGAAAGATTTTAATTCTCCCTCACTGATGAACCTTAGCTTGTCTGGGTAGGCTATTCTTAGTTGAAATTGTTTATCTTTTAGAACTTTGAAGATAGGGCTCCAAGCTCTCCTAGCCTGCAGGATTTCTGTAGATAAATCTGCTGCTATTCTAGTTGGTCTTCCATGATAGGTAAGATGCCCTTTTTCTCTTGCTGCCTTTAGGATTTTTTCTACCTAATTTGTTTAGATGAATTAGTATGTGTCTTGGAGTTGGTCTTCTCATTTGTTTTCTTTCAGGGGTTCTCTGAATCTCTTGTGTTTGAATTTTTGCATCACTGATGAGATAAGGGAAGTTTTTTTGAATAATCTCATGGAATGTTTGTTTCAGGGTGGTCTCTGTCTCTCTTTCATCCTCAGGAAGTCCAATTACTCTTATGTTAGGTCTCTTGAAGTAATCAGTCATCTCTTGAAGGTTTTGTGCAGTCCTTTAAAGCTTCTTTTCTACATTTTTGACAGTTTGGGTTAGTTCTATATTTTGGTCCTCAAACTCTGAGATTCCTTCTTCTGCTTGATTAGTTTTGCTTTCCATGCTTATCAGTTTGTTATTTATTTCATTCACAGTTCTTTACTATTTTTATCTCAGTTATCAACTCCTTCCTAGTTTCCTCTTTTCTCTCCTCAATTCTTTTTAATCTCTCCATTAATGTCTTGATATCTGGATTTGTAGTTTGAGACCAGTCATTCTGGGGAATCTTCATTTTTTGCATTCCGAAGTCAGTTTTCTCAGTGTCTGGCCTCCCAGGGGTCTGTGAGGGGTCCATATTCTTCTTTTGATTTTTCTTCATTTGTGTAGATTTTTCTCTTCCCTTTTCCCTCCTCTTATTTAATTCTGTTTTTCAGGGAAGGGGGGTTGCTTTTACTTCTTTTTGTTCAATCTCCTGTTTTTCATTATGAGCATCCTCTGGCTTTTTTCACTTTTGAGGCTGGACTCTGGGATGGGGGCTGTACTTTTTGCAGTTTTGAGGTTTAATTGAGGGGAAAACTGTGATTCAGAATCTATCTGCAGGTCCCAGTATCCACCAACAGGTGTATGAGCACACTTGAACCCACTTCCCACTGCCTTACAATCCATCCATGCAGTGGGGTTTAGCTTTGCTCCCTGGAATAAAAGGAGGTAAGAAAAAGGAAAATAATAGAAAAAGGGAGTGGTCAAGAGGAAGTTGGAGAAGAATAAGAGGGTAAACAGACATACATACCAACTAATGAATGAAAAGAGACACAAGGCCAGAAACGAGTAAAAAACACACAAAGCTCCCTAAACATACTGGTAATCCCACAAAGACTGTCCAATAAAATCATGCCCTTTGTTGTGCTTTTCCCTAACACAAAGTAGTCTAACTCAAAAAGCAAACAAAAGTGAGCAAAACAGTCAAAACAATAAAATTAAAAATCAAAATAAGAAACCAGACTAGCTCTGGAGTCTTTCCTGAGTATCTAAGGTCTCTTAAACTCTGATCTCTAGCCTCTTCCTTTTGCAGGCAGATAGATTTAATCATAGGTTGGGTTAATTTCCTTGGTTTGCTGCTTGAGAGGTCTGCCACAGGACTGAGTTGCCTATTTCTGATTCAGTGTAGGGGAGGGCTTTTTGCCTCCTGTTTGGTGAGGTTACCTTAGAAAACAAGGTGAAGGCTGCTCATATATGGGTGGGGCAATGTGAATCTCTGCCTGGAAAATGGCTGTGGTGGACAGCATCTCTTTTGCCAAACCTTTCTCTCCACTCATCTTTTCTTTCCACTCATCTGGTCTGTGGATGATCCACTATGATGGGCGATGGTGGTATGTGTCCAGCGTCAGGCACTGGGAATCAGCAATATAGCTAGGTGCTGCATTTGGTATGCCACTGGCAGCTTGGGGTGGAGGAGGGGGCTAGGAATTTTCTAGGCCAGAGCCAGGAATTCCCGGGGCCAGAGTTGAGAACCGAGAGCAGCTTTTCAGCACCTGGTAGCAAACAACAGAGGCCGTAGTGCAACAAAGGCTGTTTGCTGTGTGGAACTAGCTATAGCAGACACCCCCCGTGTTGGCGGCGGCTGTGGGGGCATGTGGAACTGCCTTTAGAAGTCATCTTTTGTAGAGATCGTCACAGTTCAGCTTGTCCCGTCGCCATCTTAATCCTCTCTCTGTAACTTCTTAATTACAGATGAATTCAATAGTTATTCTGCCCAAATGGAAAATATGAAACTTCAATGTCTATTTACCTATCTTTTTTTTTTTTTTTTTTAAACAAGTGGGGTCTTGATCATCTCAGAGAGAGATTGTCTCACTTTTGCCCTGTGACCTTCAGGTCCAGGAATTACCAGGAAAAAGATTTTGATTGTCTCTGGAAAAATCTTGAGGGGAGAGAAAAGGTTGCTAGTGAAGTTGTCATTATACAGGGACTATATAAGAAGAAAACTGAGTGGGGACATTTTATATTGGAAAATAGATATGTCAAAATATTTTTTAGAAAGAATAATTTATTTTGTAGAAAAGCTTGATATAAAACTATTTTCTGTACATATGCTATAGTAAAATCTACAGTATCCAGCTAATTTTTTTGTTTATTCTTTGGAAGTGAATCAAAGCGGTACTGATATTCATTCGTGGAGTCAGAAGGATGAAATCAACATACACAGCATCAGAAACAGAAAATGAGGCATTGGCTGGAATCTCAGTTTAGCACAAATGTCATGCAAATTACACATTAGGTAGCATCTGCTTAATATGTACTTCCTTCATGTTTCTACCCTAGAATACTTTTCTCTTAACCTAACTTTTCTATGTAAATTATTTTAGCAAATATTGTAGTACTTTTTATATACTATTATTTATAATAATCAATTTATTCTATTTTATAGATCTTTCTTTTTCCGTGATGCTATAAGAAATTTGAAGGCAAAAATAACATACTCCAAATTTTTTTATACCTTTAGAGACTAACATCTTAGCACAATCAACTTTTTATAATGCTACTATTTTGGTATTTAATAATTAAATGCGTGTGCATAGTGTCTTATCATTAATATTGAATTATTTGCAGTATATTGCTTCTTTAAATCTTATATAGTAATATATGTAAACATTGTATTTTAATATAGTAAATGATAAAGTATGCAAACATTATATTTTGACATTGATCACTTACTTGTAAGTTTTTTGTTTTTCTAAGTAAAAATGAAGGAAGAGTGTTTACTGTGTTATGCAAGAATTATTGTCAGGAAACCAGAATCCTTTGTTATTTGTTTTCATCTTCTATTTTAAGCTTGTATTTGTAAGCTTTCATTAGTATTAAGAATCACTAAATATAAGTCCTAAAAAAAATCTGCTGTGGACATGATTAATCACAAACTTGCTATTTGGGACATCCACAGAAGTCAATAGTTTTCATGTTTTTTCCTACCTAGAAAATCTCCTGTATTAGAAAATGTCATTGCAATTAAACAAAGAAAGACCCTTGTCCCAACCCTGGAAAACAATAGTATTGCTGCCAGTACAACATCCTAATCAACATTTGGAATATTGTTTGAATTACTTACTTATAGTTTTTATTCCTTTATCCATTTTCTAAAAGTGAAGGTAGACTTAAATCAAAGAACTAAGTAATTTACTTTTGAAAACAGAAAACAAATGCTATAAACATAAATGGCATAAATTATATATACTCAATTAAGCAAAACAATGCCCCGATTTTCTTCTTTACTACATATGTTTGTAGGTATAGGTCAACTATCAAATTGCTTTAATCAAATAAGAGACATTTGAGTTGACCTCATGGGGGTGAAATGCATCATAAAGTCTTAATATCACAACTTTTAGGCAACTTCTGACAATTCAGTTTAGCATTTTAAATATTTTCAAATTTTACTTTTTATTTGACAGTGAGTCATACAGGAACTGTGTTTAAAAATTTGTAACTCTTTTATTGAGGTTGAAAATTTGCTGCATTGAGGCTGGACTCGGGGACTCAGCCTGTAATGCCTGTGCTTTGGGAGGTCAAAGTGAGTGGATTACCTGAGCCCATGGGTTCGAGACCCACCTGGGCAACTTGGTTAGACCTCATCTCTACAACAAATAAAAAATTAGCCGGGTATAGTAGCTTGCCTGTAGTTCCAGCTACTTGGAAGGCTGAGGTGGAAGGACCACCGGAGCCCAGCAGGTGGAGGCTGCAGTGGCCAGTAGCAGCCACTATGCTTCAGTCTGGGAGACAGAGTGAGACTCCAACTCAAAAAAAAAAAAAAAATTGCTGCATTGAGAAACCTAGTTATTTCCAGATTATTTTAATTACTTTAATAACAAGAATTCTAGACCTTTTATGATTAATATTAGAGATTTTTGTTTTCCAAGTTTCTTATTTTATAAAAGAGTAAAGTAAAATAATATAGTGAATAATTGATCAAGTATTATATAACATAAACTGTCATGTGATAACTTATTATTTGTTGGTTGATGTATGAAAATCTATATTTAACCTAGGCAATGCTTTTAATGTATAATATATTAAAGTAAAATTCTCAAAAGCAAAATTTGAAATTCCAAGAAAAATATTTATTAACATTAAAGAGCTATATTAATTCTAATTAACTTACCCCAACAATTGCATTCTCTCAAGCAGTTAAGTTGTTCCAATATTTGACAGATAACTTTCTAACCCAATTTGCTATCCAATTTACCCAATATGGGCATTTTTTAACACTTGAGTCCTATCTGTTGTCCAAATATATGGTTTTGATAATACAAATCTTGTGGACTCATTTTAATATAGGCTTCAATGATATTTTCTCAAACCATCAAAAAGTAAAGGAGGGTAGAAGTAAAGAAAATAACCACTGTCGCTGTGTTCAAATTAATTAAATAATAATGGAAATGGTTATAGTGGTGGCATTCAAGTTTGAAGTATGGCAGAGGAAACTAAATATCTATTAGTGAATTTATATGTACTGAATGGATTGCTACATTTTATACTTTACTTTCTTCCTTTCACCCATGTTATATAATTATAGTTCCCTAGTATGAGTTTAGAATCAATCACTATTCTACTTAATCACTATTCTACTTAAATACATTGTCAATATAAATTGGCAGTTTTTTTTTCTCTTTAGGTGACTTATTTAAAAGTAGTCATTGATTATTTTTTATTTAAAATAAATTATACAATAATAATTTGAGAGTCACAATTTGGTTTGGAAAATAATTTGATCACATTTCTAAAGACTTATGACATATGCATGAAAATACTTGTAGAGTAAATGAATCATAAATAATATACAGATATAGCCATCTATGAACACATTCACTAGAATATATTTATTGTCTAACTTTAAAAGCGTTTGTATTATTTTCAAGTTTTCTTTCATATTTAATGGGAGGGCATGATCAGTATAAAGCTCTGGAATTTCTGACCAATACATTTTTTGTGGTATTTTTGTGATTTTTATTTAATAATTTTTTTCCCTTTTGATAAACTTGTGCTACAAAACACACAATATGTGTATCAGCAATGATTGTTTTTAAAAGTGAGAGAAAATGAGTTGAACAGGGGAATTTCATCACTAGCATAATTTTTCCACCATTATAGAAAACAGTGAGAATACCATGAGTCTTTTAGGGAGGACAAACTTAAATAAATATTTCCAAATGCTCATTATTTACTAATGTTAAAATAAAACAAATGAAAAACATAAAATTGCTGTACATATCAATATAAAAAGGATGTCCTCAACAGATATGAAACACTGTTAATTTTGGTTGAACTATTTTTATAACCAGTCTGGAAACAACCTCTAGATACTCAAGGTTGATTTGGATGAATTAACCTTGACAACAAATAGGAGCAGTGACACAGATCATACACCACACACATTCTGCAACGGATAGCCTGCCTTAGGCAGCATATTAAAAATACTACGGTGCTACTTACTACTTTGAAATGTTAACAATACCATAGACTTGCCACAATTGCTTACTTCCTTCTAATCAATGTTTTTAATATTAGATGATTAGGCTGTTTTCGGCAGTGCATACTTTATGGCCTTGTACTGGTAGATTATGCACTAGAAGCATTAACATTTGGAAATATTCATGCTGGCTGTATTTTAAGTTTATGGTGAGAAATTACCTCAGATCAATTTTATTCTCATTGCTTTGTGACCTAGTTAAATATGCAGTATCTCATTTTTTCATCAATAAACAACCAGTTTGCTGTGTCTTCATTAGTTCAATTCCACATGTTCAAACTGCTTAACAAAAGCTTCTGCCCATGTTTCTTTTAAAATATATTGTCGATAATACACAAAATATCTTCAATAAAATCTTATCCTACAACAACATTTGTAGCATATCTTCATTGCCATTTTTTAATTCATGGCTCAGTTGTCTAAGAAAATGCCATAAGTTTTTCTGAGTATCTAAGACTTCTTTTTTTATCCCTCACCATGGAAAATATTGCTGGGTTCTCCAAACACACAGATCATATTAATAAATAAATTAAATGAAAACTTTATCTTGAAATGTACTAATTACCTAACACAGTTTTAGCCATTAGGTGGGAAAATAAAGATGTTTAAAATAATTCCCAAACCTAAATTCTAAATTCTGATCTCACAGGGAGTTTACAAAGTATTTCTGACAGTATATTTTCTTGATATTTTAACTTCTTGTCCTGTTAGTGCTTTGAATTAGTTACATATGCACACTAAAAATGTTTCTTTCTCTACAAAATATTTTCCTCTATTGATGTTTTAAAGTATCAAATAGAATATAAATTTTTCCTCCCGCTTATTTCATCAGAGACTAACATTTGGCTCTATCTTTATATAGCTTTTTAAAGGCATGCCAGTGCCAGGGGTTCAGGCTCCCACTGTGGCCTGTTGCTAGACAATAGTAGCCCCATCCTTTTTCTGGAGTAAGCCATTCAATAAGAAGTCACTACTCAACACCCAGACTAGCCTGTCATCTAGAGGCATTTAATAACAGTTTCCATATGAAAATGTACTTTAATTTTCATTGTAGCCATAAGGGTCAATTTGTCCCATTTCATCAATGTCAGACACATCACTGTGTGTGTTATCAAAAAAGTCGCCCTCCTATGCACATTCTCCACTGTTCTGACCAGACACTCTATGTTGATTTTTATTAATTCTCTCATACTGTTCCTTTTTTCACTCTTTTCCTTCTGAGACTCTCGTATGTATATGCTAGACCAGTTTATATTATTGCACAGGTTAATGAGGCTTTGATCTTTTTTTAACTTTTTTTCTCAACTTCAGTTTGGGTAATTTGTATTATTATACTCTCAAGTTGACTAATATTTTCTTCTGCAGTTTTAATCTACATTCATTTAGTGGTTTTTTTTGTATTTGTATATACTCTATTCAAGTTCTTAAAGTGCCATTTGTTTCTTTTTGATATATCTGCTATGTCCTTCCTTAATATCTTCAAGTTTTATTTTAAATCCTTGTACATATTATCACAACTGTTTTTAAGTCTTTATGTATATTTCTTGTATCTCTGCCATTTTTGCATATACTGCTACTGATTATATCTTATTCTGATTATGTTTGACTGTTTTTCATCTCTAATAATTTATCATTTGTTAAATATTATTGTCTGTTACTGAGTTAAAAAATTCTTTGCTCTGCTGGGCTCGGTGGCTCAGCCTGTAATCCTGCGCCTTTGGGAGGCTGAGGTGAGTGGATTGCCTGAGCCCGCGGGTTCAAGACCCGCCTGGGCAGCGAGACCTCATCTGTACAATAAATAAAAAAATCAGCCGGGCGTGGTAGCGCATGCCTGTAATTCCGGCTACTTGGAAGACTGAGGTGGAAGGATCGCCAGAGCCCAGCAGATCGAGGCTACGGTAGCCAGGAGCGGCCACTGCATTCCAGTCTGGGCGACAGAGTGAGACTCCAACTCAAAAAAAAAAAAATACTTTGTTCTCTTTTAAGAATGTGAAAGTGTGTTTGATTCAATAAATAAGTTGCTTCTCAGTGAGCTTAATTCCCTTAAGATTTATTTATAAACTTTGTTGGAGTGAGACTAGTTTATTCTAGGACTAGTTTAGTAATGGTACTAAGGAATGATCCTTCCAGTATCTATTCTAAGTGTTCAATGTATAGGATGAGGTTTCTCCAGTCTAGCTATTTAGAACTCTTAACATCTTCCAGTCAAGTATGAGTTTATAAAAGTGTTTATCAGTAGTGTTACTTTTTCTGACAATTATTTTGTGCTGTGCTTTTTGGAATTTCTTCCTACATATATACTGATTAGTATTCAGTCAAAGCATAATTCTCTCCTCTTTTGTATTTTTCATTTTCAATTCAGTCATCTTGGCTTCTGCCAACAGTAATCTCTATTTCTCCTTATTTGTTGAAATTGCAGGGCAGTTTTATGGCTTGTGCCTCTTACTCCAAGATCAGGAATTACCTCCAGGCAGACAAGTGGTGTTGTTGTGATCACCTTGTCCATTTTTCTTTTCTTAGAGATTATAGTTTTATGCTGAACAATTTTCATTGTCTGAAAATAATTTTTAATCTAGTTTGTCCAGTATTCATACGTTTACAGAGGGAGAACTTGGACTAGAACTAAAACTATTTGTTGAAAACTACTCCATTCTGTCTAGAAGAGGAAGTTGCATCACATTTCACTGCTCTGGTTAGCATAATCATTCTCTTGGGTTTAAAGATTTATGCTCACATTAGCATTGGGATCAATATCTCTTTGTCTACTAGTCTTCGTAGAAACTACTGTAGGCAAAAAATAAAGCTATAATGCATTATCCCGCTTATTCATCTTTTGGGTAGTCTTTTAAATAGTCTCCAAGCACTCATGTTTCTAGCTCTTTCTCACATAACATAAAGAGATTTAGAAACAAAAGCTTTAGGAATGCGTTATTATTCAGGTACTTGCATAGGAAGGAAGAGGAAATACAAGTATAGGGAATAACATAGGATGAGAGTAGAAAGAATGGGAAAATAAACAGATAACAATGACTAGAAATAAGGTAACCCTTGGTCATAGAATACAACTGTATTATGGATAAGTTGGGTTCATCTTTTCATTCATATTCTTCAACTAATCTACTTATATTTATTGTAATCATTGGAAATAGTGTGATTAAAAATAAACATGGTTCTCATCTTTAAGATCATATTGTTTAGTGGGACATTATATATTGGTAAATACAGAAATAACAGTTATAAATTTTGATATATGCAATGAAATAAGAATATTTCATACAAATGGAGAGTGCAGACACATAATATAATCTGAGAGATTAGAAAGTCTCCAATGACATGACAACAAAATTGAGATTTGAAGAATGAGTCTCATTATGTATTTCTCCTTTAGTTGTATACCTCAAATGCATCAATTTATAACCTTCTGTTTATTGACCCTGCCTCATCTCTCTCAAATCCACTCTTTTCTATCTGAAGTCAGGCTATTTTTATTACTCTCTTTGATTATTTTTAACAACTTCCTAGTTCTTTCTTTCTTCCTGTAAGAATTGAGATGTTAACTCTGCAAGGCGTATTCTCTTTCTAGAATACAGATATTATTATTTTACTAAAATATATTCAATGATGCCGATTACTTTCAAAATGTTCAGCATACTTAGAACACATAGAACGATCAATTCTATGACTGCATCGTTAACTTCGTCTATCTTATAATTAATGTTTCACCAAAAAAAGTTATATTTTCTTACCCTCCACTCAAATGAAAGAATCAGAGATTCACAAAATGAGTTCTGAGGAAAAAATACAATGGGCTAGATACAGTTCATCAACAATAATTTTTGCATTAGGGACATATTTCTATGGTGTTAGAATTATTTAAATTATGTCTTCTTTAGTAGTAAATGAGTCATAGATGACTGGTTTATCAAAAATACCAGTTCACTCAAAGCACAAAATGTTAATAGAATTCCTAAAAACATGACTGATAAATTTTGAATTGCAATTTCCAGAAGTGGAGTTAGATGTCTTTATTTTATTTTTTTATTTTTTTTGAGTTGGAGTCTCACTCTGTCGCCCAGACTGGAGTGCAGTGGCTG
>NW_007258441.1:377317-381543 GCF_000164805.1 Carlito syrichta | reverse complement strand
TTCCACCCGGCTGATTTTTTGATTTATTGTAGAGATGAAGTCTCACTGCCCAGGCGGGTCTCGAACCCGCGGGCTCAGGCAATCCACTCACCTCAGCCTCCCAAAGGCGCGGGATTACAGGCTGAGCCACCGAGCCCGGCTTGGTGTCTTTATTTTAATACCTATATAAGTAGTAATGAAACAGAGCCAGGTTCACAAATGTCTGTGCTAGAAGGCAAGGAATTGTTCCCTACACTCCTGCTGTCTACTATAATGCCTAAACTTTAGGAGGTAGTTTAAAAGTTCTTATTGATCTTATAAGTAAATGCAGTTGCCGTGCTTTTATACATAAACAATGTATATAGTTAACATTTGTTTAAACTATATTTGCATATAATTATATTTTTTCTGCGTTAGATAAATTAACATGACTAATCAGTCACTTAAGAAAAAATAAAGAATTAGAGAAAAAAATTAATTTTCTCATAAGAAAAATCCCATCACCACTGTTCCTATTGAAAAGGGAGATTTAAATCTCATTTTATTTTTGTGTTCTTTTATTTTAGCCTAGCAATTATTGGTTAAGGTATATTTTTCTAGCTGGTGTTTTCTGTTATTATTATTATTTTATTTTGACAGAGTTACAAACCCTTCAACCAAAGATTTATCCACAAAAAACATGAATTGAGAACTACTCATCCAACATCAAAGTATGAAACAAACTGTGCTATGCCTGTTTTGCTAATAATACATTTTCAGAAAATCTAAAGCTTCAAGAATAATATATTTTAGAGATAGGCATGTATTATACACCAGGTTTAGTTTGCCTTATTTTTATAAAGCCTCCCCGCCCCCACTTTACTTTCAAATTTGGAAGTCTTGTTTTAACATTTTGCCTTATTTGCCTCAGTATAAATAAATTAAATAATTCAAATAAGGCTAGTCTTGTATTTCAGTATTGGTTTTATCATTAACTTACAGGCAGAATGATTTCCTTCTTGTCCATTCACCTTTCCTATGATCACTTATTGAGTAGCTGGAATCTGAAATATTGTTAGGGGTCATTTGAGATATTCATAATGTAGACCTTGATCATTTTCCTTTAGGGGAATCTGGGTGAAAATATAGAGTGACACTGCAAAAAATGCCATAGAAAGTGAATAGACAATGAAGTCAGCATGCGTTTATTCTAGTCCTTTTCTTTTTAAACTGGAGTCCCAGTCTGTCACCCAGGCTGGAGTGCAATGGCACTCTCACAGCCATCACGGCCTTGACCTGCTGAGCTCAGGCAATCCTTCCGCCTCAGCCTTCCAAGTAGCTGGAACTACAGGTATGCACTACCATACCCTGATTTTTTTTTTATTTATTTATTGTAGAAATGAGGTCTTACCAAGTTGCCTGGGCTGGTCTCGAACCCCTGGACTCAGGCAATCCTCTCTCCTCGGCCTCCCAAAGTGCTGGGAATACAGGCTTGAGCCACTGTACCCGGCCTAGTCTAGGCCTTTTAAAACTACCAATTAGATGCTAAGCATAGGTAAATAATTTGGTCCTTCTGACTTTCTGCTTTCTCATTTAACGTATGAAAGTAAATTAATTTCAGTTGTTGGCAACCATGTGGACACAATGACAACTCATGTTTAGTTGGATTCATAAATTGTCCTTCTGTGTATAGATTACTTGATCACAATTTTGTTTTTCATTCATAAAATGAGAAGACTGGGCAGAACTTCCTTAGCTATGTACCCACAATCCCAAGACACAAAGAGACCACAGTGGTAAAACTGTTGTGAAAGGGAAGATGCAGAATAACTTTTGCTTCAAGGACTACATTTAAGATACCTAGACATGCTCAGCTTCTAAGCATATTTGTATAAAATCTTATTTCATTTCTATCATATAAAACCTTTGATTGAAAATTATTCTGAATATTGATTTTCTTTTTGCTGTATAATCTTGTCTCTTCCATTCACGAATATGGAAGAAAAAAGATAGCAAAATTAGAACTATCAACTGATGGGGTCTTTTTTATGCTAATTTGGAAATTAATTTTTTGATATACTACTTGACATCACACTTGTTATCTATCATCATTTATAATATTGTATATCAAATAATTTCTCAACATTTGTGTTATATTTATGCTTATATTGAAGTTTTGATATTTCAAACCACAGTCTTTTTCACTAAATACCTTTTTGGCGGTTTTCAGTGCAAGTAATTACAAGAATCTTAAAGTGGTCATATATATATACCCAAATTATGACTGCTTTGTTTTTGCTACCTGCTAATGGAGTGAAAAATAAAATACCACCCTTGAGGGTGGGTTTTGCCCTCACTGGTAGAAAATTTATTCCTTTACAGGCAAGAAATTTACTAGTCTCATTGTAAAGCTCCTTAAATTTGGAGAAACAATAATTCTGTTAAGTGAGAGAAATAGAAGTTGATTGTTCTATCTTACATTAATTCAGGGATGACTGGAAAAAAGTGGCCTGGTTCCTCAAATTGTAAAAATGCTTAGAGAAACACACACATACACACACACACACACACACACACACACACACACACACACATCCATATAATGCACATGTATGCATTTCTCTGCCTGGATTCATTATGATGTGCTTATCAATACTACTCCCAGAATCATCAGTCTTCTCCCAATTCCATACTTTGAAAATTTCCATACCTGTGGAAAGCATAGTGGGCACACCCTAAAGTGTTCTCCAGTGAGTTGTACTTTTGTATAATCCCCTTCTCTTGACTGCTGGTAGAATCTGTGATCTGCTTAAAGCCCATAGAATATGGAAAGGCAGATGGTATTTTTTAATTGAATTAACTAAGACACCAAATCTGTTGACTTCAAGTTATCAAAAGGAAAAATATCCTGAGTGGGCCTTACTTCACCAGGTTAAAGCCCTTAAAAGAGGAATTGAGTTCCCTGAGGTCAGAAAGATTTTCCTGCTGGCTTTCAAGAAGCAAACAACCATAATTGATATAGCCATTTATTGGACATCTGGTAGGAAACTGGAAGCAGATTAAGACCTAAGGGCACTCCCTGGCTGAGAGCCAGAAAGAAAATGGAAATCTCACTGAATTCTGTCAACAGTCTGAAGGAATTTGGAAGTGAATTTTCTCACAGTCAAGTCTCTGAAAAGACCACAACCTCAACCGACACCTGAACTGTAGCATGGGGAGACCTGTAATGGAAAACTTAGCTAACTATGCCAAATTCCTGATTTACAGAAACAGAGACTACAGATGTGCTGTTTTAAGGTGCTTAGCTTGTGGTAATTTGTTACACAGAAATATAAAACTAACAGAGGTAGCATTTTACAGATGTAGAAACAGGTTCATTCAGATTACTTTATGTAAGACTACTCATTGAAGGGCAGTGACGAGCACGACTAACAGACCACATAGAGGAAGTTTCTGTCTAGCATGGAAGTGGAATTCTCCATAAGAAAGCTCCTGTACAGGGTCCTGTGGTCTTTCCTTTTGGGTATCTGGACATACAGGTCTTTGCAAACTCCCTGAGAGCATGTGTTTGTGTCTGTTTGTTTGTCTGTGAGGTAAGTGACCCTCTTTCCAAATCTTGTTGGTATTTTATCAGGAGCACTGTTTTTGTTCGATCTCACACTGAATGTGTCTTCTTCAACATGTTTTTATCATTTCTCCATGATTACTAAAATCCAAACTCTCAGATGAGGGCAGAGACAGATGCTCTTCGATATCTTTTAAATATTTTTAAATATTTAAAAGATATCGAAGAGCATCCGTGCCAGCCACGGAGCCTGGCTATATCTCTACTTCCTTAACATTCCCTTGGTGCTCTGCAAGTTTATTTGGTGCTTTATCAGGCAGAAAGAAAACAATGAACATAAGAAAAACAGAATCTTGCCTTTAGTCATCATAAGTGATCCATGCCTGTGGATAGACACAAAAGGCTGGAGGAAATAATGATGTCTGACTCTTTTCATCAGAATCAAGATCACATGAGAGGCTCTGTTTTCTGAAAAGATTGACTATAAGATGAATTATGAAAATGGGGAAATTTAGCCGGGCTTGGTGGCTCAGCCTGTAATCCCCCACCTTGGGAGGCTGAGGTGAGTGGATTGCCTGAGCCCGCGGGTTTGAGACCCACCTGGGTAACTTGGCAAGACCTCATCTCTACAATAAATCAAAAAATTAGCCGGGGTGGTAGTTCTAGCTACTTGGAAGGTTGAGGTGGAAGGATCGCCAGAGCC
>NW_007258441.1:361715-377297 GCF_000164805.1 Carlito syrichta | reverse complement strand
GTCGAGGCTGCAGTGGCCGGGAGCGGCCACTGCACTCCAGTCCGGGTGACAGAGTGAGACTCCAATTCTAAAAAAAAAAAAAAAAAGGAAAATGGGGAAATTTAATTTCTGACGTGTGTTCAATGAAAAATTTAGTATTTTTTCACCTTAATAATGATTCTGAGTAGATACAAAGACATTATATTACTATTAAGGCTTATTAAATTTATATTCTAATATTGAATACAAGAAGTGATGTTTCTCATTTTAGATTTACTAGTTGCTCTTGGAAAGAAATGAAAAGGGACCCTGCTTAAATTCAAAATTCAGTACAAGTGAGTTAATGTGACCGTCCCTACGTCTCCAGGTGGGCTCCGCCACCTCCAGAAAGTTCTCTGAAGACTGCCAGAACCTGCCAGTCAGTGGGGATGGAACCTGGACTCGGAACCAGTGGCAGCCGCTGAGCCCCGGGCCACCCCACGACCTAGGATGCTCCAAGGGCTCCATAGCGGTGTGCCACCACCACCGCAGTGGCTTCAGGATCGGGGAGCCAGGCACTGGCAGGTTGGGCCAGAGACCTCGGTTGGTACTCTCCCTCTTGCTCTTCTTTTTGGTCACCACTGTCAAGGTGCCAGGAGCAGGCTCAGAGCATCAAATGGAGGGTCACCCTGAAGACCATCCAGAACGCATTCACAAGACACACACGTATTTCAATGCTGTCTTGGACTTCCTGGGAAGCAAGGAAGGTCTCTGTCAGCATAAGTGTAGCCATGGATCAAAGCTTTTTCCACGTTATGGTTATAAACCCTCCCCACTGAATGGATATGGCTCTCCACTATTTGGTGTGTTTGTTAACATTAATACCCCTTCCCTGACAAAGTGCTGCAACCAACATGACAGACGTTATGAGACCTGTGGCAAAAGCAAGAATGACTGTGATGTGGCGTTCTAGTATTATCTGAGATCGGCAGGGAAGTACAGAACACACTAGGACTAGCTCTACATGTTCAGACCTGCGAACAACTGTGGAGCTCTTGTTTGACAGTGTTACACATTTAGACTGCAAACCATACCTGGACAGCCAACCAGCTGTCTGTAGGTGTTGCTATAAAGAAAAGACTGATCTTTAAAGAAGATGCTGACAGCTGGTGACAGATGAAGATGAAAGAACATAACCTTTGACAATTAACTAATGTTTTTGCAGCATAAAACTGACTTCTTTTGTGAAAAGATTATTTTTAATACATTACAAGAAATTTTGAGTATAAACCTCAAGGTGAAAAAAAAAAGTAGTGGATGGTGAAGGGGGCATACCTGCCTCTCAAGTATCTTCCTGGGTGTTGCTGCCTTAGTATGCAAATGTCTTGACCAGTCTCAAAAACACATAAGTGATAAGGGGAGAACTTTTACTTATATATCCCACCAAACAATCCTAGAGAGATCACTGAGGCAAAAAACCAACAAAGAGATCCAGAACCTCAACTTGATGCTTGATCAAATGGACTTAGTAGATACCTACAGAACACTCCAACCAACAACCACAGAATGTGCATTCTACACATCACCACATGAAATGTACTCCAAGATTGACCACATTCTCAGCCACAAATCAAGCATAAACAAATTTCACAAGATCGAAATACTGTCATGCACCTTCTCAGACCAAAGTAGAATAAATATGAAATTAGCACCGTCAAAATTCCCTCAAATCCCAGAAAGACATGCACACTAAGCAGCCTGATGCTGAAAACTTCTAAGTCAACAACAAAACCAAAACTGAAAATCAGAGATTTTGGAAACAAATGAAAATGAAGAAACATTTTACCAAAATCCCTGGGATGCCATGAAAACAGTACTATGAGGGAAATTTATATCTCTACAAGCATACATCAAGAAAATAGAAAGATAACAAGTTAGATGCCTAACAAATCACCTAAAGGAGCTGAAAAGGTAAGATCACCAAAACTCTGACTTCAGTGGAAGAATTCAGATCACCAAAGGAAAAGCCCAAGTATGGAACATAGAAGACAAAAATAACATAGAAAAAAACCCAACAAGCAAAAAGCTTGTTCTTTGAAAGTATAAATAAGATTGATGGACCTCTAGCCAGAATGACCAAAAAAAAAAAAAAAAAAAAAATCCAAATAAGCAAAATCAGAAATGCAAAAGATCAAGTCACAACTGACTCTGAAGAAATACAAAAATTTATCAGAGATTGCTGTGCAAACCTTTATGGAAACAAATTTGATAACCTAAATGAATTGGAGAATTTCCTGACATCATACAATCTCCCAAGGTTGAAACAAGAAGAAACTGAGATCCTAAATAGACCAATAACAACCCAGGAGATTGACTCTGTCATAAGAAATCTACCTACAAAAAAAACCCCTGGATCAGATGAATTTCCAGTGGAAATCTATGAAACATACAAGGAGGAGCTAATACCAATTCTACTGAAAGTATTCCAGGTAATCGAGAAAAATGGAACCTCCTCAAATCATTTTATGAAGCTAATATCACACTAACACCAAAACCAGGTAAAGATACAACCAAGAAAGAGAACTATAGGACAATATCCCTGATGAACATAGATGTAAAAATATTCAAGAAGATATTAGCAAATCAGATCAAACAACACATCTCAAAAGTCATCCACTATGACCAAGCAGGCTTCATCCTCAAAATGCAGGGATAGTTCAACATCCACAAGATCATAAATGTAATTAAATACATCAACAGATGTAAAAACAAGAACCACGTGATTATCTCATTAGATGAAGAAAAAGCTTTTGGTAAAATATAGCATACCCTCTTGATAAAAACCCTTGAACACCTAGGCATAGAGGGAACATGCCTCAAAATGGTAAGAGTCATCTATGATAAATGCACAGACAACATATTGTCAAATGGAAAAAACTTGGAAACATTTCCCCTGAAAACTGGAACAAGACAAGACTGCCCACTCTCAACCCTCCTGTTCAATATAGTGTTGAAAATCCTAGCAAAAGCAATCAGACAAGAAAAGGAAATCAGGGGTATCCCAATAGGAAAAGAAGTCAAGTTTTTCCTCTTTGCTGACAATATGATCCTATACCTCAAAAATCCAAAAAATATCCATCAAAAACTTTTTTGCACTGATAAAGGACATTAGCAGAGTCTCAGGGTACAAAATAAGTGTGTAAAAGACAGTCTCATTCTCATACACCAACAACAAACTGGCAGAGAACCAAATAATAAGCACAATCCTATTCACAATAGCCATAAAAAGTAATGAAATAATTTGGCATCTTCTTAACCAAAGAAGTGAAAGATCATTACAACAAAAACTACAAAACACTGCTCAAAGAAGTCAAAAATGACACAAACAAATGGGAAAATATTCCATGTTCATGGATTGGAAAAAACAGCATTGTTAAATGCCCATCCTACCAAAGGCTATCTACATAGTCAATGTTATACCCATTAAATTACCAATATCATTCTTCTCAGATCTGGAAACTACAATATAGAAATTCGTATGGAAAAATAAATGACCACGAATAGCCAAACCAATCTTTAGCAAACAAAACAAAGCAAGAGTTATCACACTTCTGGGCTTTAAACTTTATTATAAGGCTACAATAATCAAAACAACCTGGTATTGGTAAAAGAACAGGTATATAGACCAATGGAACAGGACAGAGATTCTGAAACCAAAATCTCAGTTTCTCAACCAATTCATCTTCAACAAAGCCTCTACCAGCAACCACTAGGGAGAGGAAAACCTATTCAGTAAATGGTGCTGGGAAACTGACTGACCACTTGCAGATGAATGAAACAGGACTTCTACCTATTACCATACACAAAAATCAACTCCAAATGGATCAAAGACCTAAACATTAAACCTCAAATGTTAAGAATCTTAGAAAACACAGGAAACACCCATACAGAAATCAGAATAGGCAACCATTTCCTGATCAAAACCCCCAAACCCATGCCATAAGAGATAAGATTGACAAGTGGGACCTCATTAAATTGAAAAACTTTTGCAAAGCAAGCAGTGTTGAGAGACAGTGGGAGACAGCCCTCAGAATAGGAAAAAATATTTTCCAACATTTCCAATTGCATATCTGACAAAGGTCTGACATCTAGGATCTACAAGGAACTCAAATGTGCCAAAAGGAAAAAAAAAAAATTAAAAAGTGGGCAAAAGACATGAATAGACACTTCTCAAAAGAACATATACGAGCAGCCAACAGACACATAAAAAAATTATCAGTCTCACTAATCATCAGAGAAATGCAAATCAAACCCCTCTGAGATACCACTTAATTCCAGTAAGAATGGCCATAATTAATAAAACAAAAAACAACAGATGCTGGCAAGGATACAAAGAAAAGGGACCACTTCTACACTGTTGGTGGGAATGCAAACTAGTTCAACCTCTACAGAAAATGGTGTGGCAATTCCTAAAATAACTAAAAATTGAACTTCCATACGACCCAGCAATCACCCTCTGGGAAAATATATACTTGGAGTAACTGAAATCACTTCACCGAAAATATATCTGTACACGCATGTTTACTGCCGTACTATTCCCAATGGCAAAAACATGGGACCAACTGTGCTTCCTATTGAAATTGTACCGGATAAAAAAGGAAATGTGGGCAACCCCTTGGGTTCCACCCACTGTGGGAACTTTTCTGTCCTCTTAATAAATCCTGCTTTCTCCAAAAAAAAAAAAAAAGAAAGAAAGAAAGAAAAAGAAAATGCACATATACATGATGGAATATTACACAGCCATAAAGAAGAACAAAATTATGGACTTCACAGCAATTTGGATGGATTCAGAGTCTGTAATATTCAGTGATTCATCACAGAAACAAAGAACTGAGTACTACATGTTTTCACTCATAAGCGGACACTGACACTGAGCATTTACCATAATACTACAAGAAAGGGATTGGCAGTAGCCAAAATCTGCCGGGGTTGAGGGAACACATAACATCAATAAGGGTACCTGATCTCATATCTGGTAAAGTGGCAACCAAAGGGAGTCCTACTTTACCTGTACGATGACCAGTTGTATACCTAATCCTGAATTGTACTCTACATATTAAAAAAAAATTCAGTACAAAATATCATGATACCCTGATTAATTTTCTTCTTCAGTTGTGCTATCTCTAAATTAAATATAGACCTATGTATATTTTACACATATGTGATACTGATAACTTTATAATACTCAAACAGTAATAATGTGAGAAATCAAGTCATGACTCAAATTCATTCTCATTATTTTCATATCATGTCTATGCTTGGTTTGATGCAATACTACTTAAATATTAACAGATTCATTCAAATTAATCTGGGGGAAGTGAGCTAATGTAACTGTACCTTTTAGCAGAAAAGAAATAATTTTGGGAGCTCAGTTATATTAGTGTATCTATAAAGCTAGTAAGTAGTGGAACCAAGGTCTGTTTATTCTGACATAGCCAGCTGTACCTCACACTGCGTCTGAACTTACCGGGTTTGCCACTATTCTTAATATACATCTCATAGTCTATACCACAATTTTTCCAAAAAAATCTTGTATGTAACTGTCTATTCATTTATCTGACTCATATAAGACTGTTTATTAATCATCTACTTATCAGCCATTTATTTTCTCTCTGTATTAATACTAACTTACATGTGGATCTGCTCTAACTATTAATTGTAAATTATTTGTTTTCATTTTTCATACTAAAACGGAGAAAGTTCAAGTTCTCATAGTCACTTTTGCTCTGATTTTATTTTGTGGGGGAAATCACACTGGTGATTTATGACTAATTGTATTATTATTTGAATTTTACATGCAATGGTTTTTTTAAAAATCACTTAAACAAAAAGAAAATAATATTTTAACCTGATAATAATATATGATTACTTTTATTTTGACTCTAAGGACTTACACTGGATGTAATGACTGTACAAATCAGCAGAGAAACTATAGAGTAAAAAGCCAACTTACTATTGTCAACTTAAACTGTAAAAAAATTGTGTGCTTTTTTAAAGATTACCAAAGTATTTCCAATACCAGTGAATTATAATGTCATAGATTAGAATTAGTTTTAAGTTGGCTTAAATAAATAAATAATTTTCCCCATAGACAATTTATAGAGTATAGTATAGCAATATATTTTTTAATAAAAGCAACAATTATAATAAAATGATTTTTTCTTATGTTATTGTTCTTTTTAAATTGTCATTTTTTTCTTCTAGTGTGTATTCTGATTTTGAGTTTTGTGTCATCTACTTGACAAGTTGATTTATTATAATTATAGAGCAGAGGGAGCTATTTAAATTGACATTTTAACACAGATATTTAATTAATCTTCTGAAAAGTTTTTATTTCTTATCTTTTTTTTCAAGAGGAATATTTATTATAAATAAATACCTGGGAATTTTATCTAATATTTTGCAAGACAATTTAATCAATGCCTCAGTGATTTTTTTTAAAAAATCAGCAAAATTAGTAACAGGACATGTGTAATTTAATTTACAGCTTAATACTTTCAATAAATCAGCTCTTTCTGTCATGTTTTCTCTTATTTACTTTAAATGAACTTTTAGGTTAAATCCCTTGTTAATATTCAGGACCTTGTTGACTTCTTCAGCTTTATAGAACCATTTTCCTTCTTGATAGTCATTTCCTCTACCACTTTAAAATGAGAATGAGTACTTTTGTGGATTCCCAAAAACCTATACTTGTAGTCAATTATCCCCAGAGATGAGAGACTGAAATCACTGATGTACTAAGATGACACATGATACTCACTTATTGAACACCATGTATTCCAGCCCGAACCCACATACCTAAAGTAGTCTTCATAACTAAAGATTAAATGGTCAATTAAAATTAGTAGCTAGGCAGGCTATGTGACCAGGTTAGGTAATCCCAGCACTTTGGGAAGCTGAGGCGAGTGGATTGCCTGAATCCGCAAGTTCGAGACCAGCCTGGGCAACTTGGTGAGACCTCGTCGCTACAATAAATAAAAAATTAGCTGGGTGTGGTACCACATGCCTGTAGTTCTGGTTACTTGGAAGGTTGCAGCAGAAGGATCACTGGAGCCCAGCAGGTGGACACTGGGGTGGCCGTGAGTGTGCCACTGCACTCCAGCTTGGGCGATGGGGTGAGACTCCAACTCAAAAATAATAATAATAAATGATAGATAGATAGATAAAATTAGTAGTTGGTGGTTTTCATTCTAAGGATTAAATATTTTAAATGTAATAGGATAAAGTGTTTGATTGTATTGACTTGAAAGCAGTGATGACCTCTGCATATTTTCAGGCTTACATCAAAGACGTGTGCCATTTATTCTCTAAATAAGAAAAAAAATGATTAAAAAAGAAAAAAAAAAGTAGCAGAAAGAGCTCCTAGTTGTAAAGTGTGAGATTTTAATTCTTGTTCTAATCCTGACTTGTAATTTATTAGAAAATAAGTTCTTATCCACAACACAAAATTTGAGTTGATGAAACAAACCAGTGTTTTTCAAAATTTACCGTGCATAAGAATTACCTGGGGATGTTATTAAAATGCAAATTCTGATTGCATAGGGATAGCATGGGGTAGGAGTCTGCATTTCCAATAAGTACTCAAGTGCTGTTGCTGCACAGCCGTGGATCATAATTTAAGTAGTAAACATGTACAAATTTTCTCTGAGTTTTAAAATACTGTTTTCCTATTGCCATTTAATGACTTAAATTTTAGTCTATTGTGAGGCAGCATTTAAGCATCTAATTTATAGGATTCTCGTTTTGTTGAGAGAAAGTTATGCATAGTTTAAAGGGTAGTGAATAAAGAGGGTAATCATGCTTCTAATAAGACTATGGAAGAAAACCATTTCTGGGTTTAAAATGTCAGTTCACATACAAAGACATAAGAATTAAGTAATAGCAATGGCTCTTTATTCTATAAAGCAGCATACAGGAAAGTTATATAAAATCCACTTATACACAGATATATATATATGATATATATATATATAGATATATATATATATAATAACATAGTAACTTCACTATAAATTTAATGTGGCAAATAAAAACTTACTGTCCAAAGATCTCTTCAAATGCTTAAGCTCTCCATCCTTGCCCCTTACCCACTGTACCTGTGTCCCGTTGCTGTTATAAAAAATTATGGCAAACATACACATTTTTGTATGACAAACACATTATGGCAAACATACACACATTTTCTTGTAGTTCTGGAGGTCAGGAATCTAAAATGGCTATGTGGGACAGCATTCCTTCTGGACACGCTAGAGGAGATGTCAGGGCACAATCTATACCTTTGTTATTTGCATCTTCTAGAGACCTTCTACATTCCTTAGCTTTGTGGCCTCTTTCTCCAAGCCATCAGCATAGTATCTTCAAATTGCTCTGGGACTTGCTTCCTTCTGCTTTTGTCACCATATCACCTCTGCATAACTCTGACCCCTCTGCCTCCCTCTTATAAAGACCCTGGTGGTTACACTGGGCACACCCAGATAATCCAGGACAATCTCCCCATCTCAAAATCCTTAGCTTAATCACATTTGGTAAATCGTTTTTACCATCTAAGAGAATCTGTTCCCAGGTTCTGGGTATTAGAATTGGACACTCTCTTGGCTCCACTCTTCAGCATACCACACTTGCTACATTGTCCTGAATTTTTGTGTAAGGAATTATTCATTCTGAAAATTTTTAGCTGGAAAATTTTATCATATCTCTCAATCAATGTCAAATCTGATAATTGTTGAATAGGTTATTACAATTGATTTTTTATCTATGTATTTATTAATGCATTCAAAATTATTTCTTGAGCATTTACTATATGGAAGGATTTGTGCTACATGCTAGGAACACAAGGGTGAACAAAGTGGACATCATGTTTCATTCAACAAATACTTTTAAAGTGCTTCCTGTGCCAGTCACTACTCTAGTTTTTGGGAACATGGAATTGATCAAGTGTTAACATTTCTATTCATCGCAAGCTTTTATTATAGTGTTGGGAAATAGATGCATCTAAATAAGTTAGAAATTTATCAGACAGTGGTACCTTCTATGCAAACAGTTAAAAGAAGGTGTGATGTGATATATATTAGTCAGATAATCATTTTAACTGCATCGGAAGGAAAGACTTCTCCTAACTGGTGACATTTAGGCTGGAAGATGGATGACATTAGTGACCTAGCCATGCAAATATCATGTTTTAAACAGAGAAAACTGCTACTGCAAAGCCCTTTGGAGAAGAGTTTGGCCTTTTCCTCCTAAGCATCACAGGATATAAAGTGTAATGTCATTCTAAGTAAATAATGGGAGGATAATGAGTGAGGAAGTGTCCAGTACAGAGGCAGCACCTGAGCCTGTCTGCATTACCAGGGCTGGCTCTCTCACCTACGCTTGTGGTGCCATCTCACTGTCACTGACACTCCTTGATCCTCAGCCTAGCCAATGTGCCACCTTTCATAACAATCCAATTCTTCTGCAGTCTCATTCTGCACGTAAAGTCAACTTGGTTTTCCCTCAATAATTATTACTCTTTCTTTTACATACCCACTCCATGGCAACAGACTTTCTTCCCCCTGCCACATCTCTAGATCCTTGTTCTCTACAATTTGCCTCTACTCATGTCATGTCACCACATTGTTTCTCACTCATCATTCTCATCACTAACTTCTCAATTTCTTTAATAACCTGGTTCTCATAGACTTGAGTTATATGTTGAACTGTGCCCTCTACACATCCAGATATTGAAGTCCTAAGCCCTAGTACCTTAAAATGTAGCCTTCCTTGGTAATAGGGTCATAGCAGATGTAATGCGTTAAGATAAGGTGATCAGTGTGGGCCCTAATCTGATATGACTGTGTCCTTATGCAAATGAAAAGTGTGGACACAGGGACACACACCTATGGGGAATGCCATGTGAAGGGACAGAAGAACACACAGAGGGAAGACCATGTAAAGACACAGGGAGACCATCCATGAGCCCAGAATTACTTGAAACTACCAGAAGCTAGGAGAGAGAGGATACGGTTTCTTCTCTACTTCCTTTGGAGGGAACAAAGTCTGGCTAACACCTTGATTTTTTGGAATCCAAGCTGCCAAAATAATGAGATGTAAACTTCTGTTGCCTTAAGCCACACTGTTTGTGACACTTCGTTATAGTAGCCCTAGGAAACTAATGTACCATGCTAGGTCAGTCCATCACTCATGTAGACAGACCCTAGAGCTTGTCAAATGCAGAATTATTGAATTATCTAATATCTTAAATTAGAACTCTTAACTCTCTGAATACAATTTACTATGATTCAAACATTATTCCTTGACTCCTCTCTCTAAAAATTTTTTGACCAGACTTGACCTCTCTTTACATTTACCCATTTATTTCCTTCTAGTGTTCTTTTCTGTCCTCTACTGTCAATCCTCTTCAGTCTTTCATTTTAACTATGCTCTTTCTGATAATTTTAACATCTTTCTCTTGTTTTCTTTCTCTCTCTGACAAACCCCAATTCTAAAATAGTTTCACTTTTTTGAATAGAGTGAAGAGAAAAATATTCTAAGCCTGTATAATTTATTACATTTCTTTGTTTTAGATAAAATGTATGCAAAGTGAAATTCACAAATTCTATGCACTTAATTTGCTTAGATTTGACAAGTAGATTAACCCAGGTAGTATACATTGTTATGAAAACATCATATATTCAAATACTCCGAGATTTTTCTTATGACATTGCTCTTTTAACAACCTATTCATACTCTGAGAAACAAGGTATTGTTTTGTGTGTATTTTTTTTTTCACAGAGAAAGATGAAAGTATGTACATCAGTAGCTCAGTCATTTTTATGCTGAGTGGTATAACATCACATGTATATGAAATAGTTTGAGCATATGTATGAAATAGTTTGATTCATACTTGGGTCTGGATCTGCCTTTGATAAGCAAAATTTTCATGAACTTTCTGTGTATATGAGTCCTTATGTAGGCATACGTTTCCCTAACTGGTGAATAAATAACTAGGTGCAGAATCTCTAAGTTGTAGGACAAATATATTTTTAGCTTTGCAAGAAATTTTCATACCTTTTCAAAAAGGGGTATATCATATTACATCACCTCTAGAAATAGATAAGAATTACAAATACTTCACTTTCTTGCAAATACTTAGTGTTTTTTGTATTTATAATTAGGATATATTTATGAGTATACAGTGGTATCTCATTGTGAGTCTCATTGATAAATCTGAATATTGTCTTCAATAACAACAGAGCCCTAAATTCTGACTGAAAAATACAGTGTCTCTTAACAAAATGTCACAGTAGATCTTGACATTTACCACTTCTCACAATTTTCATCTTACAGAAACTGGGTCTGAAGAATTGAAAGAGATGGACATGCAGGAGTCTAACTTAATTCATTTGCACATAAATTTTTTTCACATTTACTGTTACAATTGAAAATGTATTCTTCCCATCTAAGATAACTCTTGGACCACAGGATATTTCTTGGTAGCTCCTCCAATGATAAACTATTAAATTATGTGCATAAAATATAAATACCATAAGTAGCAAAATATCTATGTATATATATTTATTTATTCTTTTAAATAGAAGTGTCTTCTTATAAGCAAACAGTTGTCACTATTGTTAAAAAATGGCAAATACGGATGACATGAATAAAATCATTAGGCAAAGTGTGTGTGTGTGTGTGTGTGTGTGTGTGTGTGTGTGTGTGTGTGTGTAAATTTCAGCCCATCCTTGACCAGGTAACTGGAGAAAATTACCTTATACTATATACATAAAAAGATGTGTTAGTTGTTGCACAATTGAGATATACTTTCACTAATTGCTCTGCCACTGTTTTTGTATGTTAAGCAGGTAAGGTCACTAATGTCTATAATTCCTTTCTCAAAATCTTTACATAAGGAGATAGTTTTAAATTTTCTTATAGATATGCATTATATAGCATCAAGTGAACTGAACTTCATATCTATTCTCTTACATTTAACACCTTATTTTACTTTAAATTTTTATGACAAAATATAAAACAATTTTTTTGGTTATGGAAAAAGTGGCCTGTTTTCTCTGATCTTTATATATCTCAGTGCCACTATCGAACTCTTGAGTTCATATAGGAGTTTCAGTTCATATGACAGATAGATGTTGCTCCTTTTCTCTACAGTCCTAATATAGTATTTAAATGAGTGAGCTTAAGATCTGTACTAGCTGCTTGGATATTTTATGCCTGTTTTTTGATTGTGTGGTTGCTTGTCTCTCTCTCTCTTTCTCTTTCTCTCTCTCTCTCTCTCTCTCTCTCTCTCTCTCTCTCTCTTGTTTTTGCTCTCACTCTCTCTCATCTCTCCAACTGCCATTACTTCTCAGAAGACATCATTGTTTCTGGGAAACTAAATTTCAACATTAGTAGTGAATCTTCTGAAAGACTAACAGAAAAAAACTAAGTTATGGGAATACAGATGGTCCTTGATTATGAAGGTTCAACTTACAATTTCTTGACTTTATGAAGGATTAGTTAGGGTATTAAATGCATTTTCTGAAGGATTCCCTTGGTAATATAGCCTTGGTGTGGTGAATAGGCGAAAGACATGAACAGATATCTTTCAAAAGAAGATGTACAAACGATCAACAAACATGAAAAAATGCTCAACATCACTCATGATCAGGGAAATGCAAATTAAAACCACAATGAGTTACCACCTTACACCAGTTAGAATGGGAGTTATTTTTTTAAAAAATGGATGCTAGCATGGAGGCGGAGAAAAGGAAGTGCCTATACACTGTTGATGGGAGTGTAAATTAGTCCAATTTCTATGGAAAATGGTTTGGAGATTTCTCAAAGAACTAAAAGTTGATCTACCTTTGGTCCAGCACTCCCTGTACTAGGTATCTACCCTAAGGAACAGATGTCATTATATTAAAAGACATCTGCACCTGCATGTTTATTGAAAATGCAGTATATATGCACCACGGAACACCACACAGTCATAAAGAAAAATGAATTAATGACCTTGCAGCAACATGGATGTAGCTGGAGATCATCATCCTAAGTAAACTGACTCAGAAACACAAAAACAAACCCTACATGTTCTCACTCATAGATGAGAGCTAAATAGACACTGGGGACACCAATAAGGGGGAAGAGAGGAGGTAGGCTAGGGTTCAGAAACTACCTATGAGCACAGTGTTCACTATCTGGGGAATGTGTCACCTGAGAACCAATCCCTACCACTGCACAATATGTCCATGTAGCAAAAATGCATGTGTACTACCTGAATATGTTTTTTAAAAGTTACACCGACATGAAAAACTAAATAAATACATACATTTTGTAGTTATGAAGTTTTTGACTTATGATAGGCTGATTAGGTCTTAACTGCATTGTAAGTCAAGGAGCATCTGTACAACTTTCCTTGAGGACAGTTTTATTACAGATAGTTGGAGATACATAAATATAAACTATTGTAATTTATACTATTATAATATGGAAATAGATTCCATTGGATACATTTGGGAGATTTGTATTCCATTGGGTAAATTGGGAGATACTTTTATTAACTTTTATACTATTAGAGGGCTTTTATTTGAGGAAGAAATGAGCTCTACAAAAAGTTGCTTTGCCCTTCTTAACTATACCTTGGGGAGTAAAATACTGTATCAATCTGTACAGTTAATATAAGAACGTTAATTGAGTTACCTTCATAGGTGATGATGTATTTATCAATGAATGTAAAAATAAGTCTGCATGAAGACAAATACAATAATCTCTTTTCCCTGGAACTGAGAGGGAAACTTTGGTGTATTTTTATCTCTATATCAAATAACTTCTATAGTGGATTAACTTTATCACTGATGTCAAGAAAGGGTCTTGAGAAAACAAAAGAAGCCTGACACTGACATGCAGATAGATGATGAAATACTATTTTTGTTTCATTTCCTCATTATATTTTCACTTCCTCTCACTAAGTAGTTATCACTAAATTTATTCAATAATTCAGTAATTGTCAGACTGAAAATAACATCAGAAATACAATTTGCTGTCAACTTCAAAAATATTTTATACTTATCATAATTAGAATTTTAAAAGTATCATTCAAAAATTTTTGAGAAACACTTTATTTCATTAAATTGGATGTGAGTAGAGCAGAAAAAAGTTAGTTTGTGTCATTCTCTCAACAGAGTGCAGTGCCTCCTGAATCTAAAGTAAATAAATATATATGCTAAAAATTAATAAGGCCAGTCAAATTAAACATCAAGCTGAGGGAATTAGATTTTATATTTAGCACACATTCTTTTTTTTTGAGTTGGTGTCTCACTCTGTCGCCCAGACTGGAGTGCAGTGGCTGCTCTCAGACACTGCAGCCTCGACCTCCTGGGCTCCAGCGATCCTTCCGCCTCAGCCTTCCGAGTAGCCAGAATTATAGGCGGTGCTATCACGCCCGGCTAATTTTTTGATTTATTGTAGAGATGAGGTCTCACCTGCCCAGGAGGGTCTCGGACCCACGGGATCAGGCAATCCACTCACCTCAGCCTCCCAAAGGCAAGGGATTACAGACTGAGCCACCCAGTAGGAGCAATTACTATTAAATGACTAATTCAATATGAAGCATATATAAAATATGAGAATTCTCTATTAAAAGCACAAAGTGTTTGTAAAGCACTTACCAAGAATATTATATAAATTTAAATATGTTTTTGTATAATTTCCATTGTTGTAAATGTGTAGATGCTTATATCATTTTGTGAAGAATATTATAACATACCCTTGGATAAATTAACTAAGCATTATCTAAAGTTCTGGATATATGCCTTCTCATATTAACATTTCATATGATATTAAACAGAAAAAAATGATAATACCAATATAAATTTTAAAACTCACTTTTTCATATTTTAACATCTGTGAAGTTGAGGTATTCATGATTGAAAAAATGCCACATTTCATTGTGTTTTAAAAATATTGTATCAACATGCTGCAAAAAATAATTATACTTCTTGGAATCGATGTCATTCTTAGTTTCAGTTAAAATGGTATGGATGGCTAGGCTCGGTGGCTCAGCCTGTAATTCCATCTTTTTGGGAGGCTGAGGCCGAGGCAGGTGGATTGCCTGAACCCGTAGGTTTGAGACTAGACTGGGCAACTTGGTGAACCCTCCTCTCTACAATAAATAAGAAAAATTAGCCGTGTGTGGCAGTGCAGGCCTGTGATTCCAGCTACTTGGAAGGCTGAGGCAGAAGGAACACCGGAGACCAGCAGGTCAATGCTGGGGTGGTCAAAAAAATTAGATTGTTAAAAGTGACATGTTTTATAGCTTAATTCTTTCATCTTAAAAGATTTAAAATATATAATTTAAAATATATATTGAGAGATTCTTCATGTTTTATGTTCTATAGAGCAATTATTATAATGCAGACAAAAAACAGCCATCATATATTTGTGAGCAGAAAAATAGTTAATTGGATTATGTAAACTGGCAAATTTGAATCATGTTATACAGTACTTGCTTAAAAACTTCATTAAAAAAATCAGCTGGGCTCGGTGACTCAGCCTGTAATCCCATGCCTTTGGGAGGCTGAGGTGAGTGGA
>NW_007258441.1:352584-361598 GCF_000164805.1 Carlito syrichta | reverse complement strand
AAAAAAAAAAAAACAAAAAAAAAAATCGATGGTGTCTGAAAATGGCATCAAATTTATTCAAAAGAAGTATAAGTGATTTTCCAGCACTATTTCAAGCTAGCTTCTATGATTCTCAAAATAGTGGACATTATAATATTATTTATTGATAAGACTATAACTATTTAAAGAAATACATGAATTGTTATGTGGCTCTTACATACATAAAATGAAAATAATTTTTCAAAGTGATACTTTTCTTATCAATTACTTTTGATATTATCCTATACTAAATAGACCCACATTTTTATCTAAAGTGTAAATACAAATATTTTATAGGTATATTAAAGAAAGTTTTAGGGAAACTTACAGATATGAAAGAACATTTTGTTACTAAAAGTTAATTATAATTTTAAAAAGACTATTTGAATGAATTCACTCACAAAACAAATACAAAACTTCATGGTAACAGTTTTGATCAGAATGTATCTGCAAAAAAGTATAGAAAAAACACCTAATATTTAACATATTTTAGATCATAATACAAATTTTTAGGTGTTAAGTGAACAAATAATGAAACAAGTGTTGAAAATTTTTGGCACAGTTTTCTGATAATACTACTACTTTGAAAATTAAACTTTCATAGTCTGGTCATAAAATAATTAATTTCACCCAAATGTTTGTGGACCTAATTAATTTCCCAAGGATCTCTCTTATTCATTCTATTGGTAGCTGATTTTTTGAAGGATTTATCATGCCATTATTTCTATTTATTTTCTCTTTTTCAGCACCTTAATAATTGGGTGTTCAATGGTCAATGACTTTGTACATGATTTGGGCATTGGTCTAACATTATTTGATTTCTCTAAAATGCAATCATTTAACTTTGGGGAACTCTGCATCTTCTAATCTCTTCACTATTATATGTCCCAGAAGTTCAGACTGGTTTAACTTGTCATGATTTCTTAGAGAAGAAGTAATACAGCTGAGGCATAATTGTATATAAATAAGTGATACTTAAATTGAAATAATATGCATATGTGTGTTAGTTTCCCATGCTTCCCATAACCAACGACTACAGATTTCTATGACTTAAACAGTAGCTATTTAGTTTTTCACAGTTCTGGAACTATAAGTTCAAGGTGTCAGCAGGTTTGGTTTTTTCAGAGGGCACCTTCTTTCTCCATCTTCACTTGATCTTCCCTCTGTGCATGTGCACCCCTCATGTCTTTTTCTCTTCGTGTAAGAAGTCAGTCATATCAAACTGTGGCCTCACCTTAAACAACTTATGTGAACTTAATAACCTTTTTAAAGAACTTACCTTCAAAAACAGTTGCATTTTGAGTTATTAGGGGGCTAGAGTTTCAACATATGAGTTTTGAGGGGAACACACTCCAATCTATAGCAATACAGAGAAAAATACAAATATGATAGGCCAAAACCCAGTGTTTGCTCAAACTTTGAACAGCATTTATCTGAATGATTAAATTCACCTCTGTGAAATATTTTTATCTTACTTATGCCTTCTCTAAAATTATTTTTTTCTGGATTTATTCTGTCACGGTAGTAATTTTCCCCCAAATCTTTTATTCTTATTTTTACTCTTCTACCCCCTCTCTGAATATTGTGAAATCAATGATGGGTGGTATTGCTTTTGCTGCCTCCACTTGTCGCTTAAGTTTCTCATGGTTATGCATGTCATCTTTGAGATATACGCCTTAAACAGGTCTGTCACTGTTTTCTCTCAAACAGGTCTCATTTAACATTCTCCATTTCACATAATGGCAAGAATTGCTCAAAGCAAGATATAAAGCATTTCTTATTTCCTTTTTTCTTAACTTTCACATCTTACCCATCAGTAAGTCTTGTCAGAACTAACTCTCAAATCCATCTAAGTATATTCCACATCACTTTATTTCTAAAACAACCACCATAAACAAAGATATGTTTGTCCCTAAATAAGATCACTCAAATTTCCTAATATCCTTAATTCTATAAAATTCACTATTCAGTCAAATTTGCAAAGGGAAGATGGAATAATATTTTATACTATTATATATTACATAATATGATATTATACTATTATTGTTGAAGACATAAACATTCCTCTAATAATAACTAACATACCCCATGGGCAGTAAATCAATAAAGACATAGTTAAACTAAATAGCACCATCCATTAACTAGATCTAATTAATATTTATATAATATTTAATTTAACAACAACAACATATGCATTGTTCTCAAGCTCACATGCAACATTTACCAAGAGAACACATTCTGGGTCATAAAATGTATCTTAACTAATTTAAAATAAAAAGATCATACAAAATATGCTCTCAGAGCATAATGCAATTAAAGTAGAAATTAATAACAGAAAGATATCTAGAATATTCCAAGTTACTTGGAGATTTAAAAATATACTCTTAAACAACAGATAAGTCAAAGAAGAGGCCTCTAAAGAAATTTAAACCTATCTTAAAACAAGGGAAATTAAAAATAAAACATAAAAATGTGAAAATGTAGTAGTGCTTTGAGGAAAATGTATAGTATTAAATGCATATATTAGAAAAGAAAAAGCTGGGCTCAGTGGCTCAGCCTGTAATCCCGCGCTTTGGGAGGCTGAGGTGAGTGGATTGACAAAGCCGGAGGGTTCGAGAACCGCCTAGGCAACTTGGTGAGACCTCATCTCTACAATAAAATTAAAAAATCAGCTGGGCACTGTAGCGTGCGCCTGTAATTCCGGCTACTTGGAAGTCTGAGGTGAAAGAATCGCTGGAGCCCAGACGGTCTAGGCTGCGGTGGCCGGGAACGGCCACTGCACTCCAGTCTGGGTGACAGAGTGAGAGTCCGACTCAAAAAAAAAAAAAAAAGAAGGAAAAGATAAAAAGATCTGCAGCCCATAATCTAAATTTCTGCCACAGAATTTTACAAAAAGAATAGCAGATTAATTAAAGGAAAGTAAACATAAAAATTAAGCAAAAGTTAATAGAACCGAAAACATAAAATTAGTAAAGTCAACAAAATAAAAAAAGATTCTTTGGAAAGATTCATAAGTTAATAAGACTGTATTACACTAACTAAAAAAAGGAAAACAAAACACAAATTACAAATATCAGAAATGAAAGAGGAAACATCACTATAAATTATAGACATTAATACAAAAATGAAGAAATATTAAGGAAGAACTCTAAACCCACTTATTTGATATACTAGATAAAACAAATCCATTTCTTAAAAAATGTAATGCACCAAAATTCTTAAGAACAGAAAGATAATATTAGTAAGCCTATGTCTGTGAAATGAATTGATAATTAATAACATTCAATCACAACAACAACAACAAAAAACCACAAGTCAAAATGGGTTCACTAGTGAAATTTTCCAAAAAATAAAAAAAAGACTAAGTTTCTTTACTCTCTTCCAGAAAATAAAAGCAGAAGGTACATATTATAAGTCATTCTTTAATGCTAGTGGCTACTCTAATACTACAACCAGACATAAACATTACAAAAGTCAATTATAAATCAATATTTACTATGAAAATTGATAAGTTTGATAAAATATTAATGTTAAATGTGTACATTAAATAATAACATTAAATATTAGTTTAAAGTTAAATATTAACACTGAAATGTGTGAAAATAATTAATGGCACAAATAAAATGATTTATTCCAAGTATATAAAACTGACTCAACATCCAAAAATAAAAAAATCACAACAGGCTAAAAGAGAAAAATAATGTCAAAAGACACAGAAAAAGCATTTTACAAACCCAACACCTATTTATTTAAAAAAATCCAAAAAAATTAGAAGTAGAAAAAAAGTCATCAACTTGATTACAAAAAATTTACAAAAAACATCTATGGCTCACATCATACTTAAAAGTGTCAAACTAGATGCTTTTTCCCGAAGATCAGGAAAAGGCAGGATGCCTCCCTTCTTATCACTTCTAATCAACAGTATACTGGAAGTCCTAACTAGTGAAATAAGACAAGAAAAAGAAGTAAAATATATACAGATTAGGAAAAATAATAAAAATGTCCTTTTTTGTTGACAATACAATGATCTATAAAGAAATTTTCAAAGAATAAACAATAACAAAAAACTTATGGGACTAGTAAGCAACTATAGCCAGGTTGCCGGATACAAGTTTAATATTTAATAGTCAGTTGCTTTTCTATATATTAGTAACGAGCAATTTAAATTTAAAATGTAAAATATGGTATCATTACATTAATATAAAACATGAAACAGATACAGATCCAAAAAAACTACAGGAGGGAATCTGTGATGAAAGAAATAAAAGAGCTAAATAAATATAATCATAAAATATTCATATTCATAAATAGGAAGATTCCATATTGTCAAGATGTCAGTTCCTATCAGTTTGATCTACAGAGTCAACACAGCCTAACCAAAATCTTAGCAAGTTATTTTGTGGATATAAACAAACACAAATATTTGAATGGAAAATGTTCCATACAAACATACAACATTTGTGTTTAAATGGAAAAGCAAAAGACTCAGAATATCTAGCACAATATTGAAGGGGAAGCATAGTCAGAAAACTGACACGACTCAACTTCAGGACTTATAATAAAGCTGGAGTAATAAAGACATAATGGTATTAGCAAAAGAACAGATTGATCATTGGGACTGAATAGAGAGTCCAGAAAGAGACCCATACAAATATAGTAAAATTACTGATATTTGACAATGAAGCTAAATCAATTCATTGAAAAAAGGAAAAATTGTTTTTTTCCACAAGTGGTGCTGTAATACAACAGAAGATTCATATGCAAAAAAAAAAGTCTAGAAACAAAAAATTAACTTAGAATGGATCACAGACCAAAATGGAAAAAAAAAAAAAAATATATATATATATATGTCTATATATAAATCTCCTAGGATATAACATAAAATAAAATCCAGGTAAGCATCTTTGAGTCCTGTGCTAACATTTGAAATATAACACCAAAGGTATAATCCATGAAATAAAAAATTAAGTTAAAATTTTTTGAAGTTAAAACCTTCTTCTGTCCTATGAAATTTACTGTTAAGAGAACAAAAAGTCAAGATACAGAATGAAAGACATATTTGCAAAACATTTGAAAATATTTAGTAAAGGATTGTAATTTAAGGTGTACAAAGAACTCTTAAAACGCAAAGGTAACATGTACCATGTAACATGTAAAATATGTACAAATATTACATATCAATAAATTATTTAAAATAAATAAATGAAACATAAGAGATACCTAAAAACAGACAAACAACAAAAATACTTCAACAGTGAGAAAAGAAACAACTTAATTAAAAAATGGACTGAAGGCCTTAACCATAATCCTTTTCAAACCATGAAAAAGATATACATATGACAAGCATATGAAAAGATGTTCCACATCATCTGTCATTGGATAATGGTAAATTAAAATGACAATGAGATACCATTACATAGCTATTAGAATAATGAAATTTCAAAACACTGCATCAAATACTGACGAAATGGTGCAACAGAAATACTCATCTGTTACTAGTGGGGATATAAAATGGTAGAATAATTCTGAAATACAGTTTAGTAGTTTATTTCAAAGCTAATAATACTCCTGTATATGATCCAGCAATAATACTTCTTGCTATTCACCTAAGTGAATTAAAAATATAGGTTTACACAAAAACCTAGACACAATATTTGTAGCAGCTTTATCTATAATTGCTAAAAGTTGTAAGCAACAAAAATATTCTTCAATAGGTGAATAGATAAGAAACTGTGAGGCGTTCACACAATAATATATTGTTCAGTGCCAAAAAAGATATGAGCTATTGACCCATGAAAAAGCATGAAAGAACTGTAAGTACATCTTGCTAAGTACAACAAGTCAAAGTGAAAAGGTTGCGTATTTCGTGATTCCAACTATATGACATTCTAGAAAAGATAAAACTATAGAGATAGTAAAAAGATCAGTGGTTGTCCAGACATTTGAAGGGAGCCAAGGAGGACTGAATAGGTGGAGCACAGAATAATTTTAGGGCAGTGGAACTATTTTGTAAGATACTGTAATGACAGGTACATAATATACTTTTGTCATAAAAATGAATATACAAAGCAAAGAATGATCCTCAAAGTATACTATGGACTACAGTTAATAAAAATGTACCAATATTGGTGTACCAATTGTAATAATTGTATCACACTAATATGAGACATTAATAATGGGGAAACAGTGCAGGAGATTCCACTCATTTTCTGTAAACCTACAACTGATTCGAAATTTAAAAAACCATTAATTTAGATAAAAAACAGGAAACTTTTTTTTTTTTTTGAGTTGGAGTCTCACTCTGTCACCCCGACTGGAGAGCAGTGGCTGCTCCCGGCCACCGCAGCCTCGACCTGCTGGGCTCCGGCGATCCTTCTGCCTCAGCCTTCAGAGTAGCTGGAACTACAGGCGCGCGCTACCACGCCCGGCTATTTTTTTTTGATTTACTGTAGAGATGAGGTCTCACCAAGTTGCCCAGGCGGGTCTCGAATCCGCGGGCTCAGGCACACTCACCTCAGCCTCCCAAAGCGCAGGATTACAGGCTGAGCCACCAAGCCTGGCTAGGAAACATTTTTTTAAAGTTTACAAAATTTGAAATAAAAATGAACAATTCCATCAGACAACTGCCAACAGCTAAAATATACTTATTTAACAATAAATCAAAAAATCAGCTGGGCATGGTAGTGCGCGCCTGTAGTTCCGGCTACTCGGAAGGCTGCAGAGGAAGGATCGCCGGAGCCCAGCAGGTCGAGGCTGCGGTGGCCGGGAGCGGCCACTGCACTCCAGTCTGGGCGACAGAGTGAGACTCCAACTCAAACAAAAAATAAAAAATAAAATTTTTTTAAAAGCCCCCCAATACAATACAATTTTATTAACTTTAGTTCTTGTGTGGTACCCTAAAAGTTGTTTATCCTATGTGTCTGCTATCTTGTATCCTTTGACCTTTATTTCTCAATTTCATTCCCTCTACACATAGACATGATCATAACCACTGTATTATTCTGTATTTCTATATATTTGAGTTCTTTTTAAAAAAAATACTCCACACATAAGTGAGATTATGTAATTTCTTTTTTGTGTCTGATTCATTTCATTTTAAAATAGTAACTTTCTGAAGTGATGATTTCAATTCCTTTGGGCATATACTGAGAAGAGGAATTGCTGGGACATATGATAGTTCTAGTTATAATTTCTTTAGGGAAACTCCACAGAGTTTTCCACTTGGCTGTATCAATCTACATTCCCAGTGTGTACAAGTGTTCCTTCCCTTTTTCACATACCCTGACAAATATTGATCTCTTGTTTTTCTGATAATAGCCATCCCTATATGTGTGTGGTGATATCAGAAAGTGATTTAATTTGCATTTCCTTCATGATTAGTGATGTTGAAGAGCTTTTTGTATACTTCTTGGTTATTTTTATGTCTACTTTGAAAAATGTCTGTTTAGATTCTTTCTCTATTTTTAATTGGATGATTTTTTTCCCATAAATTTGTAAGAATTCTTTGCAAATTTTATCAGATATGTGATTTTCAAGTACCTTTTCCCATTCTAAGTTGCCTTTTCATTTTGTTAACTATTTCTCTTGCTGTGCAGAAGCTTTTTAGTTTGAATTAAGCCTACTTATTTATGTTTGCTTTTGTAGACTGAGCTTTTTGTGTGATATAAAAAAAAAATTGTGAGATCATTTTTGAGTAGTTTTCTCATATGTTCTCATCTAGTAGCTTAATCCTTTCAGGTAATACGTTTAAGTCTTTATCCATTTTGTATTGATTTTTGTCTATGATGTAAGATAGAGGACCAATTTCATTCTTAGTATGTGGAAATTCAGTTTTTTCAGCACTATTTATTAAAGAAATTATTCTTTCCACATTGTGTCCTCTTGTTTCTCTTTTCAAAAATTAATTAACTATATATGTTTGAATTTATTTCTGGGTTCTCTATTCTGTTCCATTGGTCTCTCTCTCTATTTTTTTAATGTAAGAGTAATAATGGTTTGCAATATAATTTTAAATTAAGAAGTATAGACCGGGCTCTGTAGCTCAGCCTGTAATCTCAGCACTTTGGGAAGCCCAGGCGAGTAAATTGCCTGAGCCCGCGGGTTTGAGACCAGCCCAGGCAATTTAATGAGACCTCATCTCTACAATAAACCAAAAATCAGCCGGGTATGGTAGCGAGCATGTGTAGTTCCGGCTACTTGGAAGGCTGAGGCAGAAGGATCTCTGGGGTCTAGCAAGTTGATGCTGGGGTGTCTTGAGTGTGGCACTGCACTCCAGTCTGGGCAAAGGAGAGAGACTCTGATTAAAAAAAAAAAAAGTATAAGTGTTACCACCAACTTTGATTTTGATTTTATTTCTCAGTATTATTTTGACTATTTGGATTTTATTTTTTATTTCCTTGTGGTTCCATACTTATTTTAGTTTTTTCCTTCCTATTTATGTGAAGAATGCCATTAGAATTTTGATAGGGATTGTGGTAAATCTGTATATTGGTTTGGATAGTCTGGGTATTTTAACAATATTAATTCTACCCATATGAGAGCATGGAATATAGTTCCATTTATTTGTGGCTTCTTTCATCAATGTTTTACAGGTTTTAGCATACATATCTTTTTCCTCAAAGTCCAGAAGACAGTAGGATGACACATTCAAAGTGCTGAAAGAAAAACAAATACTCAGCAAATCTGTTTTTTAGAAATAATAGAAATAAAAGTTTTCCTAGATAAGCAAAAACTGAAGGAATTCAACACAACTAGATTGGTCTTACAAGAAATGCTTAAGGGAGTGCTTCAACTAGAAGTGAAAGGACCATAATTACTTTTAAGAAAACAGATGGAAGTATAAACTCATTAAGAGAGGGGAATTCAGTCGGGCTCGGTGGCTCAGCCTGTAATCCCGCGCCTTTGGGAGGCTGAGGTGAGTAGATTGCCTGAACCTGTGGGTTCGAGACCCGCCTGGGCAGCGAGACCTCATCTCTACAATAAATCAAAAAATCAGC